>NC_092794.1:75455116-75716786 GCF_918797505.1 Bemisia tabaci
TCAGAATATACCCCCGGGCGGGAGGGGGGAGGGAGGGGGGTGCGACCGAACTCGAGCAGCGTAACTGGCTTGCGCGGGTCGGATCAAACCGATCCTTCTATTATGTTTTGGAGAACTTTTTTGCAAGTGACTCAGGCTGCTTCTTGAAAGGTCTACTAAGATGCAGCTCAAAATATACCTCCCCCCCCCCCCCCCCCCCGAAGCGAAAACTGGGCCGAAAAGCCGACCGAACTCGGGCAGCGAAACTAGCTCTCGCGAGTTGCATCAAACCGATGATTTTGTCATGTTTTGGAGTTTTTTTCCATCCCAATGAAACAGACTGCATTTCGAAGTGTCGACTGAGATGGAGCACGGAATATGCTGTATGAGAAAGGAGGTTTCTCAATCCGCACCCTCCCTCGCAATAGGATCTCTCAGCATAGGTCAGTGTGGCACTGACACTAGTATAGTGGCATTTTTTACGTAATCAGAAAATCTAAGAAAAAAACAAGGTCATGTACTTCTTCTTTTTAATTTTTTTCTTTTCAAAAGCAAATAACCCTTCCCCTCGTCGAAATTCTGAAATGCATCAGGATATACTGAAAATTGAATGATGCGTTAAACGGTATGAAGTTTTAATCGTCCTAGCCACATTCAAAAGTGTCACTCTACTAGTGTCAGTGCCACACTGACCTATGCTGAGAGATCCTATTGCGAGGGAGGGTGCGGATTGAGAAGCCTCCTTTCTCATACAGCATATTCCGTGCTCCATCTCAGTCGACCTTCCGAAATGCAGTCTGTTTCATTGGGATAAAAAAAAAAAAACTCCAAAACATGACAAAATCATCGGTCAACCTACCAACCCATCAACCGATCAACAATCTAACTCGGGCAACTTTCGCTGCCCGAGTTCGGTCGGCTTTTCGGCCCAGTTTTCGCTTCGGGGGGGGGGGGGGGAGGTATATTTTGAGCTGCATCTTAGTAGACCTTTCAAGAAGCAGCCTGAGTCACTTGCAAAAAAGTTCTCCAAAACATAATAGAAGGATCGGTTTGATCCTAGAGTCCCTTTATACCCAGAGTTACGACAACTCACTTTTGGTTGGGCCAGGGTTGGGCTGAAAGTGGCCTAAAAGAAAATCCAATTCTGATTGGTTCTCGCTCATGGAGGCCGAAACGAGTGCACCAAGATGGCGGTACCTCGTATGTGAACAAGAATAATGAAAATATTACCTAATTGTGGTTTATCAAGAGTAAATTGTTATTTCCATCAGTCCAAAATGAAAATAGATCAAGAAATTATTCACAAACCAATCTCATTTTCCTTTTAATTGATCAATTTGTTGATGTTGTTGTTTCTGTGTGACAGACATCGCAGGATTCCTGATCCTTATCCCTCAATATCGTTCGTTTGGGTGCACTCGTTTCGGCCTCCATGGCCAGCCAAGGCCGGCTGTCAGTCAGCTGATAATCGAGTTGTCGTAACTCTGGGTATAAAGGGACTCTATTTGATCCGACCCGCGCAAGCCAGTTACGCTGTTCGAGTTCGGTCGCACCCCCCCCCCCTCCCCCCTCCCGCCCGGGGGTATATTCTGAGCTGCATCTTAGTCGACCTTTCAAGATGCAGTCGCAATCATTTGCATAAAAAATTCTCCAAAACATGGCGAAAGAATCGGTTTAATGCGGCTCGCCGACTCTGAAATCGGTGGCGTGAACAATCCCCCCCCCCCCCCCTTACTCATAAGGCGAAATTGTCAGTTTTTGAGTTTGGATGGTCTCTAGCCTATTCAGAGGATACAAAAGACTCAAGAAACCATCAAAGAATCTCATAGGCGACCAATAAACCCGGGTGTCAAAACTGCCAAATATACGCCGAATTGGCAACTTTGACCCCCAAAATGGGGGGTAAAACTTCGAGATAGGGAGAAATGCCCATTGACACTTTTGATCAGTAGGTTAAGACCTACAACATATCAAAACACCAGCCGATTTAACCGGGCCCACTTTTCCCATAAGACCGGTCCGTCGTCCTTTCAACTTCTCTGTTGAACTGTACTTTATGCAATCTTGCGTGCTTGAGGATGATATCTTCAAGGGAGAGGAGGATTCTATATCGAATTCTCTTAATTCGATCAAACATTAATATTGGTATGAAAATAACGCAATAACAAGAACCGACTCGTACACAGCTCAGGATACCGTTACTTACCTAAAATAACACATTATTTACACGATGACAATAGCTTTTAGGAGGGGTGTAACACTAAAATAGGCATAGTTGTAAATAAAGAAGTCAATATTTAGTTATCTGAGTGACTTCAATCAAACGATATTACATTACTTTCAGTCTAACAATGAAATTGAAATTTCATCAGTTATATTGGTGTGAGCGACGGTCAACTCACTCTAAACTTACAATGCCATGTGACTGTAGAATTTTCCTATTCATTGCCAAATTGGTTTAAAACCAGTCCTATTTGGGCTGAATGCGTGAACGGATGTAAAAAAATTATCATTATTCACTGAGCTCAAGAAAATTGTTAACCATAAAAAATTTTTGACTGTCTGATTTTGGTCGGCCTCCCCCTCCCCCTCCTTCCACCCTAAAGTATCGAAAGAGCGAGAAATGCTATTAGAAACCTTAAAAACCCTTAAAACATGAATTTGTGATGAAATATTTCATTGGCCGCTTTACTGTGTAACGTAGTTCCTTAAAACCTCTACATCTGATTTTCGCGGAAATTGGAGGTCGCCTCAAATAAGCATCCGACAAATATGGTTGTACCGGTTTGTACCGTTCGTGCTTTGGTATATGGTATCTCTAGGATATGGGCTTTCTAAAAATACCAGAGAGAACCGCGCAACGAACCGCAATGACACTTTTCCCAGTCTACAATATTCTGAAAAATTCATTTTTTAAGGCTTATTTTTCGGGCAACTTTGATCTCATGCCCTGCAGCTAAAAATCTATATTTTTCGGATCTGCAAAAGCGAAAATACTCGTCATGCAATGGAGTTTACCAGTCAGATGCATATAATGGTTTGAGGTTCACGAATGCTCTGTGAAATAAGCGAGTATACAACGCGCGCCTCAGGTTGCAGAAATCTGGGTTCATCACATTCCACATGCTGCATATCTATGTACGTGGAAACCGCAGATATAATGAATATTTTAGATATTCCCATGTAATTTCGTTTTTCCGTGATCCATACTCTTTAGGTCGCTTTATCCGTGGGTTTTCTGGGTACCGAGGCTTTGTCTTGGTTTTCGTAGCTTTGTTTTTTTTTACGTGGTAGGGTTGCTAGCCCTACGCACAACCCTCCTCCTTTTCCTGGGCTTGGGACCAGCAAGAGAAAAACAACTCTCCTCTAGGCGGAGTAAAATAGTAATGTAATTTCGTTATCAGTAGGTATCTGAGCATCGATTAAGATAGCTCTGATGTGGAAAAAAAAATGTCGAAAAATTGCATTTCGCGCCGCTACGGACACGATCTGGCCCACAGTGCGTTACCACAACGTTGCCCGAATACGTAAACGGGCGAAATTACAACGATTTGGCAACGTTGCCACAACGTAATTTTGCCGGGCGGGAAACTTGGCAACATTGCTTTTGAAATTTTATTTCCTCCGTACGAAGCGATCATTTACTATCATATGGTAATGTTTAGCCCATACTCGTCAAAGTTATAGCCCATGAAGGTGTGGTTTCTGCCAAAAATCTCGAAAATACTTACCCTCATTTTATGTTGAAAAAATAAATTAGAAAATGGCAAACCTGCTTCGAAAAGTTCACGACTGCCTTTAATTGCGTTTCTATACGATCTCAGGGTAGATTCAGCATGCAGACCAATGTACTAGTCTGTTCCAGTATGATGCATTGGACTGTTAGTCCAGAATTACTTGATTTTAGCACATAAAAAATGAAAGATGTCACTTCAAGTTGAAACTTTGCCTGGAAGTTTGCCTTACCATAAGTTTTCATTTGAGCCATGTCCCATTGACCAACTCGGGTATCCAAGAAGGGGCGAAAAAACACCCCTTTCGGACAAGGCTCTTTGCGGTTTTTTAAGCTTCTGGCTTCAAAAATGATACTACGGCACGGGTGAACATTTTGTTGGAGGAGTTGTTCCATTCAGCCGCTACTCAAAAGGATGTTTTGCAACATTCATCATGGCTGATGCTTCCGCGCATGAGTCGAGGAAAGCACAAGGTCAATCAAGGCAGATATAAGTCAACAGTCTCAATGCAAGGAAAATGTGAATGTAAACACGCCGATTGTGATCAGGTGATTAGAATCTCGTCCCGTCACTTGTGTTTTGGACACACACGAGGCCATATTGAATATTGAATAGCATTCTATTGAGCAGGAGTTATAAGGAACGACTCTTCTAAAGTAAGGTTTACCTGTGCCGTAGTATCGTTTTTGAAGGGGCAAGCTCAAAAAAGTGCATATTTATTACACAGATTGTGAAGTTAGGAGTGAATTTCAGACTTTGCCGATGTGCTCATCATGATTTTTAAAACATTTTCTCTAACAATAAACTCTTATTTGAAGAAGTTTGGAACAGGCCCGTTACAAAACTTTCTTGACAATCAATATTTTTCTTCTTTTAAAATCAAAGGTTGAGAGCACTAGTGAAATTGGGACTTTTCACAAATCCATATATATTCTATTAGTGGGATTTTTATCGCAAAAAGTGAAACCACTTTCCGTTCCCTGCTAAGACCTTATTGAAGCAATCTGCAATGTGCACCAAAGGATTCAGCATCCGCTTAATTTGTAATTAATTAATGGTATTCTGGATGAATTCCTAGAGACAATAAGCTTCCAAAATAAAAATTTCTATGTGCTACTTTCAAGAAAAGCAAGGCTTTGAGGGTTCTTTTTTTGGCATTTATAGGCGCATAATCTGGTAGAAATGATGCGGATCAGATTGGTGTTCAAAAAAAGATTACATTATCTCACCAGGCAGAAAACTAAGACAGACAAGTATAGTCAAATTTTTTCAAATAATGACAGCGTGCGGTGCAACACCAACACACGTAGTAGCAGGCCATCAAATCCATAAGAAAACAAGAGTCAGAATGCAAAAAAATTCCGTTTTCAACCCTGCATCTATTGACATTGGCACAGAGAGAGTTTGCTTTTATGAGCTCATTGTACTCAGAGAGTTGTAATGAGTGTCAAAAAATAATAAAAAAAATGTAGCCATTGCCCTTGGTTTTTCATACAGGGTTCTATGCGGGAATTTGAGCCAAGATTCTTTGATTGTTGGTTGAAACTATGCCTCAGTTCAAGAGGGGGATAAACTCATCGTTTTTTCAAGTTCAAACAGATACTCACAGTCTTTTATCTCAGTTAAACCACTGCTTTTCTCCTCATTCTGGAAAACGTACCGAGCCTCAAAACCCCAGTCTAATTTTTAACTCCTCTTGGTCGAGATGTTTCCATTAAAGTTATAGATCTCTACAGACCCAAATAAAACTGAAGATATCGATGTTTTTCTTGCATGAAATATTGACTTTCCTCCTTTAATGAGTAAAACAAAATCAATGTACACGAACCTGTATCAATGACTAAGGAGCATCGTTGATAAATATTTGACTTGTTTGTGCCAATTTAAACAAAATGAAGGAAAATTAGACTGCGGCCATTTCCTGTACTTTCTTGAATGTTAGAGATTTTGGGGTGGTTGTGGGTGGATAAAAAAAATACATTTCACTCAAATGAGAATGCAGTTTTGGAAAAACAATAAAACTTATCTTAATGAACTACAGGACTTACGGGAGAACATAGTCAAAAACCAAGGAATGGCAAATAATTCTGGAATGAATTTGATCTCATCAAGGTGGTTTGCGAGAACTGGGTCTTGGAAGGATATGAGATGCGAGAATTTTGCCAAATATTCTCGAATGATTTCTGAGTTATCTTTTAAAAACAAATTGTAAAGATACTTCAGAATAAAGGCTGAGAGGCATGCATGAGCCACAGCTGCAACAAATTAAAGAAAATAAATTAAAACTTGATGCTGCTTAGTGTCAGTTGGCGAATAACTTCATTGAGTTCTTCAGATTCCACTTCTAGAGAATATTTACTTTTTTTTCCATCAAAGATGTTTTCCTTATAGATTCAATAGAGATAGCCATGGAAACAGTCACAGTTCCTCAGATTAAAATGATAATGGACACATTGGACAATGTTTCATTTATCTGAGGAGGGCAAAAAACAGTGATAGAAAAAAATCGTGAAATAAGGGCAGTGAATTCTTGTAGGAAAGAGGTTGTTCCAAAAACGCCGATTTTGACCCCCCCCCTGGATTTGGCCCAAACTTTGCTCAGATGTTGTACTAAGTGTCCCCGATGCTTGGGCAAAATTTCAGCCCCCTCGGATAATTAGGGGGGAGGGGGCAGGGGGGCAAAGTTGCAATTTTTTTAGAACTTTAAAAATCGATATCTCGCGAACGGTTTGAGTGTAAGTGTTGCGGTTTGCGCTAAAAAACGTCAAAAAATATTTTCTACAAGAATATTAATGCTGTTTGCAAGGTTGCGTAATTTATCGCGGTCATAAATCGATTTTTTCGATTTTGAAGGTTCGACTTTTTTTCGTTTTTCGTCTCTCCTCTCTTTGGAATCGTTGTTACGTGAATAAAAACCTGTTGAGGTGATTCTCCATGAAATTCTGCATCTACCACACTTTGTTTGATCTTGGGGAAACGATTCGTTCGTGAGTTATAGCGATTTTTCTGCGCGTTATCGGTTACGCGCGGGCGGCTTATCGGCGGCGCTCCATCCCGCGCGGGCAAGGCAGAGGTTGTTTCACCGCTAGGGCCTTATATTCATGCTGTAGGCTGTAATTAACGATATTTTCTCCTCCCCCCACCCTTCCCCTGCAACAAATATTTGTTTGATACTTCGTTATACAGGGTATCCCAGACCACCCGTAACAGGTCTTTTTCTCGGTTGGTTTAGGTAGTACGAAGTGGGGGGCCGCGGGATTGAATAGGGAATTGACCCCAAGGAATCCGAATTTCACGGTCCCGAGACCCTCCATGCCACCCTCGGGGGGTAAAAGGGGGAGGCACAATGTCTCCCGACTTTGGGGATCGTGACCCCCTCTTTACCTCCCAAGGGGGGCATGGAGGGTCTCGGGACCGTGAAATTCGGATTCCTTGGGGTCAATTCCCTATTCAATCCCGCGGCCCCCCACTTCGTACTACCTAAACCAACCGAGAAAAAGACCTGTTACGGGTGGTCTGGGATACCCTGTATAACGAAGTATTAAACAAATATTTGTTGCAGGGGAAGGGTGGGGGGAGGAGAAAATATCGTTAATTACAGCCTACAGCATGAATATAAGGCCCTAGCGGTGAAACAACCTCTGCCTTGCCCGCGCGGGATGGAGCGCCGCCGATAAGCCGCCCGCGCGTAACCGATAACGCGCAGAAAAATCGCTATAACTCACGAACGAATCGTTTCCCCAAGATCAAACAAAGTGTGGTAGATGCAGAATTTCATGGAGAATCACCTCAACAGGTTTTTATTCACGTAACAACGATTCCAAAGAGAGGAGAGACGAAAAACGAAAAAAAGTCGAACCTTCAAAATCGAAAAAATCGATTTATGACCGCGATAAATTACGCAACCTTGCAAACAGCATTAATATTCTTGTAGAAAATATTTTTTGACGTTTTTTAGCGCAAACCGCAACACTTACACTCAAACCGTTCGCGAGATATCGATTTTTAAAGTTCTAAAAAAATTGCAACTTTGCCCCCCTGCCCCCTCCCCCCTAATTATCCGAGGGGGCTGAAATTTTGCCCAAGCATCGGGGACACTTAGTACAACATCTGAGCAAAGTTTGGGCCAAATCCAGGGGGGGGGGGTCAAAATCGGCGTTTTTGGAACAACCTCTTTGATTGCTAAACTACGAAAAAACTCATCCCAATTCGCAACATTGCAGATTTCCCGTGCTACTTTATTTTTTTGTCAGAAAACTCATCAACATGATTACTTAAAGACTTCAGTGATTTTTCTTCTTGGTTCGGATAGCATTCTACAAGGACATTGAGTGAAAAGTTTGCTAGCTTCCTTTAAAAAAAGGAGTGAGGCTTTTGGGACTCTGCGATTTGGATAAGTATTTTCTGGAATTGGCCATCAGAAATGTCGTTTTATATTACTATCAGAGTGATTTTAGATTCAAGGTCTTTGGAATGGATTTATTGTCAAACTTGAAACCTTCAGAAGACTTACACTCATTGCTAAAGTTCAAGTATACAAATGGGGCTGCCAATGAGTCAAGGCCTTGCCAATAGACGTATTCTGGATGGCTAATAACCCATGCTTTTAGAACTCTCTTTAATTTCAGATGACCTTCTTTTGATGACAGCAGCTCATTGTACTGGTGGCACCGTGGTATATCAACCTCAATCTAAAAATAAACGATTGGATCAATAATACATATTAAATCCCAGTTAAAGTTAAAACATTTTACTACCATTACGAGGTTCATAACGTAAATCAAAATGAAATTTCCACTATGAAACTTTTCACAATTTTCGTACCTTGTGAGATTTTCCTGTACCACCATAAAATTACTTGATGTAGTTTTCATCCTTACATTCATTCTTTCCTAACGAGTTTCGCTTTCTTGATACATCCCACTATTTTCCTCCATTTTGTATCAAATAAGGATGTTCCATACCCTCATACACAGCAAAAAGTTCTGGTGAAACTTTAACATCCATCATCTTTTCAAAGACACAAAATAAAAGGAAAATACTCTTTTGACATCACCATGCAGCCTCTAAAAACAATTCATCAGTCTGAGGCTCGAGCTAGTAAATGTGGTGACCCTAAAAAGGCCCGTTTCCAAATAAGTGACGGAGCTGCGCTCGAAGAGGTGGGTGAGCAAAGTAGAGCTGGTTGAAGTTGGAGCAATGGCGAGAACCTGGAACCGAGTGGTGCTGAGCGCCCGCAACTGCACGTATTTATGTGTGCCGGAGCGCGGGCAAGCACAAAGAGCTCCACTCTGATTAGCTGATGGCGATGACGCCACAGGTCAAAGGGAATGCCACTTTTTCGGAAGTCTTGGGATGTTGATTGGCTTCAGATAGATTTAATCTATTTGAGAACTTGTATTGAAAAAATACCACTCAAAGATCAACGCTACAATTTTTTAGATATTTTGATACACATGTTAAAAGTGCATTACTTTATTTTTCATTCATTTACTTTTCCTTTTTTAGATGTTTCAATTTAGTATAGACAGAGAAAAAAAATTTGAGAGGCTTGGAAGACAAGGCGCATAAGTGCAGTTTTAGAAATTCGAGACTAGAGACTAGAGCCCATCCGCTTAAGCTGCATGCCATAGCTCATTATACTTGTACAATTTCAACAGGTGAGATACACGAAAACGACTGGAACTCACTAAAAGCACAATAGATAAAAACAGGAAGGAAAGGCGCAGTAGAAACAAAAATCCAGACCATCTCGAGTTTTTCCGCATTGGAAAAGGAAGGATGAAAATAAAAATAAAATCAGAGGCATGTCTTTGATCAAAATTGAGTTATGCTTGTTTTTTGGTAGTTGAAGGTAAGGTCTATCAGAATACCAAACGGTTTTGTCTGGTTTGACGATTTGACACGGAAAAAACAGCGAATGGAATAAGTGCATTTTTCGTTTAGAGGGGACGCGGGATAAGTGCGACCTACCGTCACTTTAAGCCCAACTGCTGGCCTCAATTTGGCTCAACTGAGCTGAAAATTTCAGGGGACTTCATGAGGGTATGAGACTAACACAGTTAAATTTTGAAGATATTCGGAGCACTCTATAGGTCCGAGTAAAATCGAGAACTTTAAACTCGTTTTTTTGAAATAATAAAAACTGCACTTATGCACCTTGTCTTCCAAGCCCTTCATTTGAGGTTTTAAAAGTTCAAAAACACATCTGTTCAAGTCAATTCCAATTCACTTATAATAGCATTTCCGAAACCTATGCAGGAACAGTATAGAGAGCCAACATGGAGTACAAAAAAGTGAAAATGTACTGCATTTAGCTGTAAGGAGCCATTATTTGAGGCTCATCCATAAAGAACTGAACTGTGCGAGAAAAAGGAAGACACGCATGTTTTTCTGTGATTAACTTGAAATAGTGGTTCCTTGTTGTAAAATGTAGTCCAATTGATAAGTTGATCCTTGGCAAAAAATTTGAATAAATGGGTGATGATCTCGTTGTAGACCTAGTAGTTTTGATGTGAAATGGCCCTCCTGAAGAAGTATGTTGTTAATATGTTTTGACAATACATTAAACTAATAAGGACGTACCTGTCTATCAGTGGGCGTAACGGTTTCTTTATCGATTTCAGTGTAAACGGACTCAACATCACCGATTACATTAAGAATAATAGCCCAGATAACTCCTCGATACAAGGGAGGAATGTCCTTGCAAGCCTCTTTGATTAATTCTGATTTCTTGAGTGGGTAGGCCTAGTTCAAATAATATATGAGGTAAAATCACATTTAAAAGGAATACAAATTATGAATGCTGACTGAGATTCATGATTGGCAGTTTTTTAGATTCTAAGGAAAAATTATACTAGCCATTATGATAAGCAGTTCCTTCTCCTTTTTTTACTTGCTAGCAAAATTTGATTTTAAAAGACAGACACTCAGTATGAAGTAAAAACAAGTAGTTATGATTTGAATTTGCCCTGATAAAATTGCTTAATTGGACAGTAAAGCAAATTGCAGAGAAAAAATTAGAAATTTTTCATCTGAAATGTAAGAGCATCAATTACACTTGAAATAAAAAAAATTGAAAATTTATTTTGCCATTTGAAAAATTCAGGTGACGAGGATCTCATTCTTTGTCTCTGTGCAGAAATATCATATGAAATGAACAAGACTACTTACATCTATCAATCTTTTCATGAGCATAATTCTAAGAAACTGGTATTCTATGTCTTTCTCTCGGATAATTAAAGGCAAAGGAGCAGCATCAGACTCAACGTGGCTGGCATACGTCAATTGTAGTGATGACTCAATTAATGGATAATAAACAGTAAGGGGCAAAGGTTCCAATCGCTGCACCAATGTGTTTAATGACAGGGCCGCCACCCTCAGATCCAACATCGACGACTGATCCTGCTCGCCTCCTAAAATTTGGCCCTCCAACAGAACTATTCTACGAAGAAGAAAAAGTTTCCACATTACTAGGCCTTACTGATAAAAACAATCGAAAAATAAAGTGTATGAGGTATTTTCTATGAACTGATTTTAGTTTGCTGAGAAGAGTGTCAAAATGCAATTATTTTGTCATGCCTTTCTACATTTCCCAACCATTCCAAGGATCAAAAAGTGTAAGGAGGGGTATCGATAAGGGCCTTTTTTGGCCCCCTCCTAGAGTCCGGAAATTTTTGCGGGTTTTCCAAGTTGACTCAATGTAGTTTACGGAAATGATCATGATTTAGCCGATAGGCCACTGGATACGTGTTAAACGGTTGCCTAAACATAGGTCTGCAGGCGTATTTTAGCCAAAATTCGTGTTTTTCTATGACTCCGAGACTTTTTTGACACCGAGCTCATCGTCTAACTAAAACGAGCTTTTGATTGATTTTCGCAAGTTGTGCCCCTTCGACCCTATAACTGTATCTTCAACCCTTTGGTCAAAAAGATAATTTTTAGAGACAGCGGGGAGCAGAAGCACTCGGGGAGAGCCAATGCCTCTCTGGCGGCGCACTATTCTAATGGTTAGAATTTAATGGGATTTCCCAATTCTGATATTTACATTTCCGGCCCGACTAGTTGGTCGGATAAGAATTAGGGCAGTAGCAGGAGCACTGATTACCGCTTCCAGGGCACTGTCCATGCTTAAAAGCTTCCATAAGTTGAGCTACTCCGGGTGCCCACAAGCAAGCAATTAAATATCTCACTTTTGAAAATCATTTTTCCCATCAAACGCTTCTAAAAGAAACAGTTAGAGAGACAAAATTTTGACCCTACAACCTACAACTCATGAGAATTTACGAGATCTGAAGGAATGAGCCCCGGCCCCTTGACCACTTCATTTTGACCCCTGGGCCTGGGCCCCAAGAGGCCCGGCAAAAGTGGGCTTTTGCACACATTTTTAAGTGCCTGTTAAAATTATTTTACATTTTTTTTATAAAAAACAGCCAATAATTTTTACCTATTGTAGTAAGCTCTGCCTCTAAGGGAGCTAAAGATTTCTTGTGTTTCAAAAATAAGGGGCACCATAGGAATGAAGGGTGACAAGTCAAGGTGCTGATTGCTTGTCTGTGGCAAGAGGAGAGGTATGCAGACAATCAGGGGCAGCCGGCAGCACCAAGATTGCTGGTGGCATGTGCAGAGGGTCAACTTTAAAAACTTAAAACTTTTATTTATCTCGATTGTTTTCCTTGGCATTGGAATAAATAATATGGTTATAAAAAACCGCATTAAAAATAAAATATGAGAGGTCAAAATTGCAAATTTAAATTATGCGAATCACCATTATTATGGCTTGTTTCACAAGACCATTTATTTCGAAAAATTTTAGCACACATTACATGTAAAAATCTTTTTACATTTGATGGGCACAGTATCATACTATTTCCATTAATCAGTACTGCTGGATAGAAAGAAAGTAGTTTTAGACCTTAAAATTGCAAGGAGTGGTATTCAATACAAAGAAATAACATACTAGAAGTTAGTTCAAAACAATGCAAAAACCTTTTACAGCAGATTTGAAAAAACCCATTAACTATTTGCATTGGTGATAATTTACTATCCCAACAGCTCTGCCGCTATGCGTTGAAACCAAACTCTGATGTTACTTACTGTGGTAAACATAGAATTGGTGGCTTGTTCTTGATCAGACCTCTTCTCTTCAATTCCCCCTCTACATCCCCGCCTGACAGTTGCCACAAGTAGTAGATCTCATTCAGGTCTCTCTCGTCTAGGGGATGTTTCCTTTCTTGCACCATATTCAAACAATGGACCTTCTCTATTATTGATTCTTTCTTTGGATAGATTTTGAATACTGGGTGTTCAAGTAATTGACTTGCCATTGGACGTTCATGCACACTTATTTTTAAGCATTGATTGACAAAATCAACAATTTCTGGTGGTATATTCTGCAAAAAAAGGGGAAGATTGTTAAGTTTTAGGAGCAAAGAAACATCTTTTACTAGAGCAAGTTACACTAAATTAAAAAACGGCGCTTTATTTGGGGGGCTTCGCCCCCCTGATACGCGCTTTTTAGTTTGAGTGTCCGGCCTCAGTTGTTCTATCTCTTTAAGCGACCCGCGCGTCCACCGAGGGAAGAGTGTATTTTCCGAAGGGAGGGGGGCTCAATCTTATGAGGTTAAATTTGCGTTTACACTGTTGGAGGAATTGATTATTTGGAGGACTTCATGTTGCCGGATTGCAATTACAATCCCTCATGTAATGTTAGACATGAAAAAATTTCAATAAACGATGTGGCAAGCTTGAATGACGATGGCTCAATCTCCGTGACTCACTGTGCGACAACATCGCCGCGATGTCCACAAATTTTTAGTCTGTGACCCACTGTGCGACAACATTGCCGTCTTGTCCACCAATTTTTAGTTCGTGGCCCACTGTAAGACAACATTGCCATCTTGTCCACCAACTTTCAGTCCGTGACCCACTGTGCACCCTTCGTCTAAAACTTTCAAAGCTCGCCATTTTTAAACGGCGCGGCCGATTTCGCTCAAATTCAATACCAGCCTAGTACTTAGTAAGATCTACCTCCCATAAAAATTTCGGGGGAAAATCTCGTAATTTTCGCGAGTTATCGCGACCACAAAATTGAACCACCCCCCACTTCTCTAAACTCTCCAAGAGAGTCCTGCAAAAATCATTTCATTGATCTTAAGATTCTGTCGGTTCCCTCCCTCGTAATTTATAGGTCCATTTCGAATTTTATAGTTGAAACCTCTTTAGCTCCTATGGCTTTCAGTAAAATCAACACTAGATTCCATGTCTTGACAAATGCCACCAAGAACAGCCACTCTCTAAGGCGCGGCCAAATCCTATTTGAAAAACTCCCCTTAGCTCTAAAAAGCAAATACAGGGACTCGAATTTTCTTAATGTTTTAAAAAAATTCTTTATTGCAAAATGTTTTTATAGTGAAGCGGAGTATTCAGCATGAGCCCTTTTTTAAAAAATCTGTATTCTCTTTTCCTTTCTTTTCTTTTTTTTCTTCTATCCTCACTAACCCTGACATATTTGTTCTAGCTGTTGAAAAATGTGCATTTACAAATAAAAATATATTATTGTTATTATTATATTATTGGAGGCCTTGTGCAAGGAAATACATTTTAAAAAAAGTTTAAAGATTCGAGGAAAAGTGAAGTTTTCAGAGGGAGGGCATCATCCTAGTGATATTTTTTGTTTCCAATTACTCACCAATTATCAATTTTTAAATTTAAATAAATATTTAAAAATAGCTCGTCAAAAAACTCTCTTCCCATTACCCACTGTCTGACAAACTCTGATCAAAAACTGTCATCCTGTGCTACAGGATATTTATCCATAATATTTTTCCCTCTAATCCTCTGCACAATTGAAAGTTTATCGAAAAACTTACTGCCTTCAATCCTCTACATGCCCCTCCCTAGGGTGTTTCTTATTTTTTAAATTTTCGAATTCGAAGGAGGGCCCGGTCGTAAAAGTTGATGTGTGAACAGATTTGAAGCCTGGTGCAAGGAAAAAAATTAAAAACAATTTTTACCGGGTGCTTAAACAACTTAAGTGACTTAAGTTAAAGTTTGAGGTTTTAAGATAAATTAACACTGTCTCCCCATGGAAAACGCCGAGTTGAAGGGCGAAAATTTCGTCCGTTTGGTCGTATGTGCAATACAAAAGCCGTAAAACACCTGAGAATGGCGCGCGCAACGAGAAATACTAGGAGCAAAACAGGCTCGCCATAGCGAAACGCGCGCGCGTCCTCGGCACTGCTGAAGTGACATGCCGCACCCACGCACCAAGCTTACGCGGGTCCGAAAGTTCCCGTCTGTTGCAATGTATCATTACGAAGTGACCGGGATACACTTTAACATTAAAAAATAGTTAGAATATATGTATAAATACATCAGGAAGACAAATTTTCTCAGTTAAATATTGGCTATATTAGTGGGGCCGATAAGTGGAAAATATCATAACAATCGTGCACTTCTGGAAGAAAGCATGAAAATTTCAGGGATTCATCTCTACCCTATAGACATCCGATTTAGACATAGGTAGACTCCAAAAATCTGAGCCCCCTGGGGGGGCAAGGGGGCCCCCAAATTTTGAATTTTTGAATAACTACGGAACGGCGAATGTTAGCGTATTTTTTTTACAACAGAACGATGGGAAATTTTATTAGGAACAAAACTGGTTCTTATGAATTTTTCCGTGGGATCGATATTTTAGGCGTGAAAACGGGAAAAACCATCGGGGGACGGGGAGCCGGCCGTTCTGAGGTAGATCCGCGCGCTGCGCTGCCTGCCCGGGACGCGCGCGGCGGCGCGGTACGGTGTTACCGACGCAACAACCGCTTGTCTTTGTTTAATCTCAACGATGCGCAGTTTTAAAAATATTATAAATTTACCGTACTGCCTAAATACTTTTCCGTAATAATATAAGCCTTATATTATTAGTAATAAATAAAAGCAAGCAAAAGGCGAAAGACTCCAATGTGAGAGCGCCGAGTCAATAGGAGGGGTCCGTCATCGCGCATCACGTGTCTTGTTTTCCATGAATACAGAGCTTTTCCGACCTCAGTACAGAGTAAATTACCCTTTCCTTACGTAATTTTTGTAAAGGATTACATTTTTTAAGATATTAGAGCGAAATAAGATTTAAGTAGATAAAGATTTTATTCGATTTTGACCCACTTTTTCATGACTACTGGAAATGGGATCCTTGATAACTTATTTTTCATGCTACTTTTGGCGAATGGGATCATGAGCTGCTTAAATAAGCAAGAATTCTGCAATACTTGACGCAAAGACATTACTTGAGGAGAGAGGGGGGGAGGCTTCACAGTCCCTTGCCACTAAGGTGCCCAGATTTCCTTCCTTTTCCTCTAATATCGTTTTTCGTTCATGTTAATTGGTTTCTTGCATTTGCATAGGTACTGATACATACGGAACATTCCGACAGTGTTCTTTTCCCCTCTTTTTTACTCCAGCCAGTCAACAGACGTATTCATTTTCATGAACTTCCCACTCTTTCAGATATTCAACAAATATGCATATTTCACAAAATAGAACGATATATCAAATGAATAATAAAAAATAAGATATCTGAATACTATCGCTTCTTTTTATCGAGTCACACTTGAAGATTATTATTGGTATACTAACCACAAGACATGAAAAATGGAATAACAGTAAAAAAAATCCATGTATATTATCTTTCATTTTGTTCTATGGAGTTTGGAGTGGAGTTGGTAACATTTGTATTGAAAAAAATATTAATATAGGAGGAAATTTATTTATCATATGCAGGTTCTGATCCTTTAAAGAACCTCTGAGAAGGACCAGTACCTCAGGAAGAAATTCATTGCATTTCTTCTTTTTTAACCCGCAAATCTCGTACCGATTTTTTATTTGTATAGAGCTCGTGGAGAGTTCTAGGTATATCGGAGACAATTTTTAAGAAACGGGACTTGCGAAATATTTAATGCACAAAACGCACACCTTAAACTTTATCGCACAGTATAACACTGATCAAATTAGCTTCAGAGATTATCAGAGGGTTAATTTCTTGTCAAAATATCAACAAATCAGTCAAAATCAGTAATCGGTTATCAGTTGCAAAATTACGGAGATTGAGGGAAATCGTGTGATGCGAGATTTTATTGATGACATAAGAGCAGGATATGTTCCCAGTAGGCGCGACTTCATATCACTCAAACGGACCGTCTTTGCAGATTAGCGGATATTGGCGGCTAATTATTACTTAATAATATTCCTTATACTTATACAAGAAGCAGTCCAACAAAGGTTTTTGGGGGGTCTTTTGTCCCCATCAAGCTTTCTCAAGATTCTTTTGGCGTTTCTTGGAGCAAGTTTTGAATGTGGTTTTGGTCCTCTTAAAAAAATGCCTATACGTAGCGATGATGTACCAAAATGTTCCTTCAAGAGAAGAGAATAAGCATGCTTGTTTTTTACTCATTTTTTTTTTACAAAATTAGGTTCCTTGTCTTGAAAGTCTGGCTAGAAGCCGTCTCCCGGGAACTTAAGGGTTGATAGCATATTTAGATACCATCCTGGTACAAACACTTTAAAATCATTTTGCAGGTCATCGTGGTATACAAATGATGTGTGACTTTTAGCCCCCCCCCCCCTTCCCGAGACAACTGTACGTCAGATTTTATTCCGTTCAACTGATGACTGATACAGTTATCATGGATGCTTTAATACTTGAGCTTGACAAATCCATACAACAAAACAATCCAGAACTCCAGCACCTAGCCCCTTCTCCTTCCATTGCCGTCCGCTCGCTTGCATACATACATACAGGGTTATCCAAAAGTCACTGACCACCCCTGTAACTTTTTTCCAAATTGAGATAGAAGTTTGAAACTTTGGGAATGTTCCTCGGTCTAAAGTAGCAACTTTTTGGTCCCCCCAAAATTTTGGGGGGCGGCCCCCCTTAAGGGGGGCGGGGGCTAACTTTTTTTTTTCAAATGGCAACCCCCCCTTTGTGATACCTCATTCGAAAGATAATAAAAAAAGAAAATTTTTGGCGCAAACCGCAGGTCAAAATGTTCATTTTTGACAAAATGGCGGCCGGTCAAAGTTCAAAATGGCGGAAATTTGGCATCTCCGTTGTTTATTGACGGATTGGTGTGAAACTCGGAATTCTGGGGTTTTTTGAGATGAGAAAAACGATTCTGGCATTGGTTTTCCAGAAAAGTCAGTCTTTTGCAAAATGGCGGCGGTCAAGATGGCGGCCTAGAGCGGGAAGTGGATATTTAGGCTGCATATCGTTGGATTTGCATGAAACTTGGTATCCGGGGGTATTTCGGCACGAGAAGAACGAATCTTTCATTGGATATCTGAAATTTTGACAAATTCCAAAATGGCGGCGGAAAAATTGCGGGAAATCAGTTTTACGGCTCTTTGCCGATGGATTTGCATGAAATTCAATATCCTGGCGGTTTTTGGCTGGATTAAAAGGAATCTTTCATTAGATTCTTGAAATATCAAATAATTTCATGCTAATCCATCGGTAAAGGGCCGTAAAACTGATTTCCCGCAATTTTTCCGCCGCCATTTTGGAATTTGTCATAATTTCAGATATCCAATGAAAGATTCGTTCTTCTCGTGCCGAAATACCCCCGGATACCAAGTTTCATGCAAATCCAACGATATGCAGCCTAAATATCCACTTCCCGCTCTAGGCCGCCATTTTGACCGCCGCCATTTTGCAAAAGACTGATTTTTCTGGAAAACCAATGCCAGAATCGTTTTTCTTATCTCAAAAAACCCCAGAATTCCGAGTTTCACACCAATCCGTCAATAAACAACGGAGATGCCAAATTTCCGCCATTTTGTCAAAAATGAACATTTTGACCTGCGGTTTGCGCCAAAAATTTTCTTTTTTTATTATCTTTCGAATGAGGTATCACAAAGGGGGGGTTGCCATTTGAAAAAAAAAAGTCAGCCCCCGCCCCCCTTAAGGGGGGCCGCCCCCCAAAATTTTGGGGGGACCAAAAAGTTGCTACTTTAGACCGAGGAACATTCCCAAAGTTTCAAACTTCTATCTCAATTTGGAAAAAAGTTACAGGGGTGGTCAGTGACTTTTGGATAACCCTGTATATTACCTGCAAAAGTTAAGCCTTTTTAAGGCTTCATAGGTAGTAAGATATACTCATAATATTTTTAAAACTGCGCATCGTTGAGATTAAACAAAGACAAGCGGTTGTTGCGTCGGTAACACCGTAGCGCGCCGCCGCGCGCGTCCCGGGCAGGCAGCGCAGCGCGCGGATCTACCTCAGAACGGCCGGCTCCCCGTCCCCCGATGGTTTTTCCCGTTTTCACGCCTAAAATATCGATCCCACGGAAAAATTCATAAGAACCAGTTTTGTTCCTGATAAAATTTCCCATCGTTCTGTTGTAAAAAAATTACGCTAACATTCGCCGTTCCGCAGTTATTCAAAATTCAAAATTTGGGGGCCCCCTGCCCCCCAGGGGGCTCAGATTTTTGGGGTCTATGTCTAAATCGGATGTCTATAGGGTAGAGATGAATCCCTGAAATTTTCATGCTTTCTTCCAGAAGTGCACGATTGTTACGCTTATAGGCCCCACTAAATGCAGGGAAATCAATTTCAACAAATCAACCAATTCAAAGTTAACCAATTCAAAATCACCTAAATCAAATACTCAACAGTTTACTTAAAGGTTTAGAGTCTTAAAATGTTTATCAGACTTTATTTTATTATTTTTGTGTGGTTTCGTTGGCTTTGGCTGCGACTTGTAAGAGGTCATGAACATAATTGTCTTCAAATATAACCCTGGACATCAGTTAAATTGTACGTTCTGACAGACAGACGGATCCCAGTTAGCAAGATTCCTCGCCGTCATTCTTCTCTAGGAGAGGCGTTGTACTCGCGTTTGAGAGGATTTTTGGAGACGAAAGGAACTCTCACTGTCCTGAAAGGCAAAACTCTGGGAAGCTCTCGGAAATCGGTTGAAGTATCTACGTCAAAATAGGTCGCCGGTGGAAGAAATGAATGGGTGATTAGCTCCTGCAAGGGTTGCCAATCATCTACGCAGTGATTGAAAATGAGTGTCAGTTCCTTGTGGTGATAGTTTTGGAGGCACTCATATTTTTTGTTGTAATTATCTGTCCCTAGCTCTGGGTTCACAGTTACGAATTGTCATCATTGTAATTAAAGAATAATTTATTATGATCGGTAATAAAATTCAGCAAGTGTACTTCCTCAATATTTTTCTTGATTTTTCCTACAACTTGAGCTCATTCAATATTATTTAGACCCTGTAAGCCTTTCTCCGAATCTTAAAATTACTAGCGTTTGTGTCCCACATTCATTTAATTTTACAATGGGCCACTCTTTGTTGTCACTACTTGCAATTTAATGCTTTGGGCCCAAATCTTGTTGGTTTACAGTCAACCGCAAGTTGAGAAACCTAATCTCTAAATTCGACTTCAAGTCGCAAATATTTTATATTTTAAACTCAAGCTGTGCGGAAGTTGAACTTTTTGTACGGCAGGTTTGAGCCATCCTTAGTTCCTAAACGGTGCAAGCCATTAATCAGCGATTGAATGACAAAGTCAACATTCTTGTCGCAACATTCAGCTGTACGCAAAACTGGTCAACAAGATTCAGGCCTTTATCTGCTTTTCAGAGTCTGTTTGGAATTTAATTGAGCTCTCTTTAGTGAAAATATAAATTGAACATTTTTAAATCAAAAATTGGTGTCCATTTCCTTGAGGATTAAGGAAGATCTATACTGGAAACCTCGAGTTGTCCAAGTACCTATTTATTAACTTAGAATTTTTTCCATGCTAAATCGCCGAATATAAATCGAATATAAGTAGTATTATGTTCAAGGCTTTTGATTGTTTTAGAGTCTCTAACTGAGGCGTTGAGGTGAACAACTGATCCTACTTTTTAGATGACTATGAGATACTACTTACAAAAATAGATAACTGAAATGTTTTGACGTTGTATTACAGCAAGCAGCTGATATTGAAAACTTGCGATGATCCTTTAATCTTTAACTCTCCTACTTACATGGATGTTTCATACAAAGTTCAAAATAGTACTTTTTATGAAATATAATTAGATAATTTGTAAGAAAAGATAAAAAAGTATGACATCAATTAGCCATTTTGGAGAGTTGATGACCCCTGATTGGCTGTTTTTCCACTTACATGGCTGCTTGACTTTAAGCCCAAAATAGTATTTTTCAAATTGCAAGCGTCTCAATCAAATTTTATCATACACCAGAGGTAATTTTTTATTTAAAACAATTATTTTATCTGTTGTTACTCTCCGATAAGGATTTTAAGTGTTAAAAAAAAATTAAAAAAAAAAAATAATAAAATTAAAATTTCTCTCTTGATATATGGTAAATTTGATTTGAGTGTTTGCAATTGGATTAATACTATTTTGGACTTAGTAGCTACGTTTATGCGAGGCTCGAAACCGAGGTTTCACGAAACCCGAGTTGGTAATGCAAGTTTCCTCCGTTGGGTTTATGCGGGCGCTGTAGACCGACTTTCGCGGAAAATCAGACTTTCCGATTTTGGCGCTGTTTATGCGCATATTTTCGGTTGAACTTGAATTTCATGTTGGCGCCATTTTCACAAGCTATACTTCATTTTTTCACTATGAATTGATTCAATAAAATATTATTACTCTTTCATCCCGTGTATATTCCAAAATTTTTCTGCAATATATAAGCGGAGGCTTCATCTTCACTAGAAAAGCCTTTACTGACTTTCTGAGCAACAATTGGAAAAATGACAGTAGATATTTAATCATTTTATGTTCACATTTAAAAATGGAATGAATACCTAATCTCAACAACCCTCCAAATCATGCTCGAGCATATATTCTGAGTTCAGAAAAGTTGCCATGGGTAATTTTTGTGATGCTAAAAATAATTGTGGCAGGCGCAGAACTTCATCATGTTGTTGATTGAGCTTTTAATGATCTTACATTAGGTAGGCATTGAAAGTGTAGTAGTGCTAATCCAGTAAAGCACCGCACCTTCACTCCATGGTGTCATAAAGATTGTACGAGTGCCATTATTGTAGTGAAACAAATAAAGAATCAGGAATAATTATGAACTTATGGGAATCCCTCCTTTAAAATATGATCAAAATAAGAGGATTGATAGGTCAACAATGTATTGGTGAAGCAGAAGCATCTAAATCCTCTTGAGGCAAGGGGCAGTGACAATCTTAACAAACTAATGACGCTTCACAAATTTTGAACTTTCCACATTCCTAGAGACGCGCTGAAATCCTGTTTCTCACCCCTTTTTCCGATTGATCTCCGAGTCCATGGGCAAGATAGAACGAAAATAGCCAAGCTACCTACAACTGCTTGCCGTATGTGTTTTTTTTCTTAAACTTGAGTTTCAAAGGTGACTCATGTACTTAAAGAGCAACTGACACACAAGATTTCAGAACCTGCCATTACATTTCACTAACCAAAGACACAAACCCAACCTTACCATTGATATTCTTTCGCTTAGACTGTATATTATTCTTCCATTGGGATTCGATATGAACTCAATTCAAAAATGCTTCTGAATTTAATTATTCCGGTAGATTGGAATATGGAGCTTTCAGTCTGTCTCTAAAGCGCATTTACTAACATTCACTACCGTCACAAGATAATTTTGCACAGGCAGAGCCACTTTCCACAGTTGATGCATCTCTATTGCCAAGGCTCAATTATGACAAGTGGTTCAACGACCAAAAATTGTTACACACCTCAATAAAAACCGTATTCTTATCTCAAATTGCAAATTTTAGATCACAGAGCACTGACCAAAAAATCTCCTTCCTTCTGTCTCAGTATAAGGAGAGTGATGATTCTTTGGAGAAATAACTTTGAACTAGTTTCAATAAATGATGGCCTCAGAATTTGAGTCATCATTTACGAGAGATTGGATCAAAGAAATATGTCAGCAGGTCACAGTTGAGGCTGGTCTCACACTTTCAGTAGGATAACCAGGAAATAGATGCACGGATAACACACAAATTCAAGAGCTAAACAGCTCTGATTGGATCAGATTTTAGATTTAATCGGTAGATTGAAATGAAAAACTTCGGTGCACTACTCAAAGGGAAGCAGGGTGCCTTATCTTGAAATCCTAGGCAAATCGTGTGGATACAGTAAAAAAGTTCTCCACAAATGATGCACTAGTGAGGCTCTTACTAAGACCGTTCATTCCGTGTTTTTAGTCATAAAATGTTGATTAGAGTTGCAAGAATAATTTGAAAAAGCAGTGGTGAGCCAGGATTCGATCTGACACTAAACACCTTCACTAGAAAATAACGTTCTACATTTAGCTAAATAAGGATAAATAAGCCACATATGACTTAAGGAATTACGTAAAAGTGCTTAAGCAACAATGGGCCTGTTGCAAACTTTTGCTAGAGCAAAAATAAGAGTTGTTTCTTATAGAGAATGCCTCAAAAATCACGATGAGCACATCGACAAAGTTTGAAATGCACTCATAACTTCACAGTCTGCGTAAGAAATTTGCGGTTTTTTGAGCTTCCCGCTTCAAAAACGATACTACGGCACAGGTGAACATTTTGTAAGAGGAGTCGTTCCGTCGTCGGCAATAATCATCATGGCCGACGCCAATCCGCCAAAACACGTTTGAAGGGACGAGATAACACCTGAACTGGATTAGACCAGATAACAATCGGTGTGTTAACGTTCATATTTTCCACGCCCGAATTGGTTGACCTTGAACTCTCCTCGAATTACGCGCGGAACTGCGCGCAAGCGTCGGCCATGATGAATATCGCCGACGATGGAGCGACTCCTCTAACAAAATGTTCACCTGTGCCGTAGTATCATTTTTGAAGCGGGAAGCTTAAAAAAACGCAAATTTCTTACGCAGATTGTGAAGTTATGAGTGCATTTCAGATTTTGCCGATGCGCTCATCGTGATTTTTGAGGCATTATCTACAAGAAACAACTCTTATTTTTGCTCTAGCAAAAGTTTGCAACAGGCCCATTAGTAAAATTATGATAATAAAAAATGTGGGAAAAGCATCAGTTGTTTACGAACGTTATGATAACAAATCCGCCATATTGCCGGTCGCCCACCTGGAAATCGCATTAGAAGTCGAAATTCAGCCTCCAGTCCGTTTATGCGGAATGCGAAAACCTAGTCTTTAGTGTAAAATAAGGTTTCAAACACAAATTTTGGAAACCTACATTTTGTTAGTTCCGTCTCGTTTATGCCGTGATTTAAACCTTGGTTTTAAACTCAGGTTTCGATTGAAGTTAGGTTTAGAGGCGCGCATAAACATAGCTAATGTTAAGAAAGCACATACAGGGATGACCAAGTTATCCAAGCAGCTACTTGTAGGGGAGATAATATTCGTTGTAATACTCATGGTTTCTTCACAAGGAATGCTTGAGAAAAATTCGTCATTTTCTTTTCTACATTATCTTTATTATATTAGGGAGGAGTCCAGTGGCATGGAAGAGGTCTGGAAAGAAAAAAACTGTAAATGCCCACACTAACTTGAAGATCTCTTACATTCAACATCAGTCTCTTCCTAATTTGAAAAAATTCCGAAATTAAAGATTAACTGCAAAGGAAAATAAATGAACGGATTTTTCCTGTGCATTTCTTGGGAAAATATTGAGAACTAGCTGTGGAGGGCGCCCGGAGCAGCTAGAAATGGTGGTGCAGTAGCTCAATTGGAATCTGAGCAATTAGTTGAATCTATTTAATAATTATGAATAAAATGTCTGTAACAATACGTGTTGTTAACAATACGCAATACTGCAGTTAATAAGTCAGGGTCGGTCAAGCCGCAGAGAATAAGATGCCAGGCTATCAAGAAGCTGTGAGGCGGAGCAACCGAGGGATTACACAGGAATGTGGGTGGCGAGTGACAAACGACGATGCGACCCAAACCTCTTTCTTTGAGGTTGGTGGGAGGAGAGCTATACGAAAGAAAACGGAGATAGCCGAAAGAACGTGGCGGGAGGGGTGGCTGAGACCGTAGAGGGGGGGGGGGGGGTACCTAGGGACGGGCAAGCAGGTAGCGGCCGGACGAAACAGCTAAACTTTACTCGTCGATAAAAGTAAGAAAGATTGAGAAAATCGAAAAAACAATTACAGCCTGCAAATCTACAGATCAGAATCTTTCATTTAAAAAAAAACATGCAAATCGGTCCGGTGGTTCTCTCAAAGTTAATGTCCCAAAATTCGGACTTTAGTCTGACTTCATGGGAGAAAATTTGAGCCCAGCTAAACTTCACTTGTCGATAAAAGTAAGGAAATTTGAGAAAATCGTAAAAACGATCACAGCCTGCAAATCTACAGATCAGAGGCTTCCATTTAAAACAAAAATCATGCAAATCGGTCCGGTGGTTCTCTCAAAGTTAACGCCCAAAGATTCGGAACTTTGCATTTTAATATATAGGATGCACGGGTGCAGCCCAGATTCTATTGGACCACAAGAGGTAGCCGGTTCAATACCTGCCGGCGATGCCGCTCCGCGGCCACTCTCGGATGTGTGTAGGAGTAGTATCGGGAGGTATGTCGGACACCCTCTCCAACCGGCGAAATGCGCGGAACTACGAGCAGGTAGAATCCCTCTCCTAAGCGCGTCCGAGGGGCCCGATTTCTCTCCGCGATACGCGTGGGATGAGAGTAGGATCCCAGTCTTGCTAACTGGGAATAGGCGACTCTACATAATGTTTCATGTTGCGAAATAGACTCTCTTAGTGTCCAATGAAAATCTTTCATGAAATAATGCCAAGGGCACCAAGCTCTCACTTACATAGGTACCATAAGTGGTTCGATAACTTAAGCAGCGCAACGCAAGCTGCTGTAAGTACTCTCGTTATAGCTGCGAAACTTCTTGAGGTCTGCAATGACCTCTAGGTCATTTTTCGGGGCCCGAATATGACACATGTCCGACTCGATGTGTACCTAGGCTGAAGAGTGCCCGGTAATGCCAGACCTCCCCACAACCAACATTATAGACTTTTTTTCAAAATCATGGATTTTCCATTTTCATTTCTGAACTCTCACCCAGCCCCATGGCTATTTACTTCCAAATATTTTGAGGTAAAAAAAGTAGTTAAGTCATAAAAGTTGTTAATGATCATGCTGAACGCAAAATTAAAGTGATATCTGCGCACAAGAGGGTAGGTAACATTGGAAAACAATGGAGCTCTTGCATGTGTCAGGAGTTAGCTATTTAAGTACTAATTATTATGCACAATTCTACGAAAAACAATATGATTTCACCAGTTTCCTCTGAAAGAAACTCTAAAACTAAAAAAAGCTCTTAAAGTTGATGCCTTAATGAATGGGCTATCCCACGCTACCCTGAGAGTAAACCTCTGTATCAAGTAAAACTCTTAATGAAAAGAGAAAATACATTGACAGGGTAGCCAAAAAGCCAGGGACTCCAAACTAAAAACACGGCAACCCTGCTAATTTCTTTGCTCCTTACCTTTGAATAGAAAATTAGGCTTGATACGAAGGTGGACTCTCAGGATACCGGGGATATCTCCTTCATTATGGCCTCAGCTTTGAGAGTTTTTTTTTAGTTTTGGGGTTTGTATCAGAGGATACTAGTGAAACCATCGTGTTTCTCGCGAAGTTTTACAAAGGAATCTGTGCTTGAATTGCAAACACCTGACTCCATTGAGTCGGACATCTGTCATAGAGGGAAACCGAAAAATGACCTAGAGGTCATCGCAGACCTCAAGAAGTTTTGCAGCATTAACGAGAGTACTTACATCAGCTAGTGTTGAGCTCCATAAGTTATCCAACCACTTATGGTACCTATGTAAATGAAAGCTTGGTTCTCTTGGCATGATTTGACGAGAGATTTTCACCGGACACTGAGAGAGTCTACGTTCACAACATGAAACACTATGTAAGGTTGCCTAATCCGTCTGTCCGTCAGAACATACAATTTAACTGATGTCCAGGGTTATATTTGAAGACAATTATGTTCATGACCTCTTACAAGTCTCAGCCAAAGCCAACGAAACCACACAAAAATAATAAAATAAAGTCTGATAGACATTTTAAGACTCTAAACCTTTAAGTAAACTGTTGAGTATTTGATTTAGGTAATTTTGAATTGGTTAACTTTGAATTGGTTGATTTGTTGAAATTGATTTCCCTGCATATAGCCAATATTTAACTGAGAAAATTTGTCTTTCTGATGTATTTATATATTCTAACTATTTCTTAATGTTAAAGTGTATCCCGGTCAATTCGTAATGATACATTGCAACAGACGGGAACTTTCGGACCCGCGTAAGCTTGGTGCGTGGGTGCGGCATGTCACTTCAGCAGTGCCGAGGACGCGCGCGCGTTTCGCTATGGCGAGCCTGTTTTGCTCCTAGTATCTCTCGTTGCGCGCGCCATTCTCAGGTGTTTTACGGCTTTTGTATTGCACATACGACCAAACGGACGAAATTTTCGCCCTTCAACTCGGCGTTTTCCATGGGGAGACAGTGTTAATTTATCTTAAAACCTCAAACTTTAACTTAAGTCACTTAAGTTGTTTAAGCACCCGGTAAAAATTGTTTTTATTTTTTTCCTTGCACGAGGCTTCAAATCTGTTCACACATCAACTTTTACGACCTGGCCCTCCTTCGAATTCGAAAATTTAAAAAATAAGAAACACCCTAGGGAGGGGCATGTAGAGGATTGAAGGCAGTAAGTTTTTCGATAAACTTTCCATTGTGCAGAGGATTAGAGGGAAAAATATTATGGATAAATATCCTGTAGCACAGGATGACAGTTTTTGATCAGAGTTTGTCAGACAGTGGGTAATGGGAAGAGAGTTTTTTGACGAGCTATTTTTAAATATTTATTTAAATTTAAAAATTGATAATTGGTGAGTGATTGGAAACAAAAAATATCACTAGGATGATGCCTTCTCTCTGAAAACTTCACTTTTCCTCGAATGAATGTCACTAAAACACGAATTGAGCAACTAAACTTGCACATCCAAACTAAAAACCTATGGGTCGCGCTGCTCTTGAGGACATCTTGTCTTACCTTAATGAAACGACGCAGATATTTTTTCCTCTTTCTGTTTACTTTTTTTTTACCATACTGTTTGTAACTTATCAATCAAATCCAATAATGAACTCATGCACCTTTACAATTAAAATGCGGACTGGATGGATGAAATTTAGTAGATATACCACGGATAAACTTTTCTGCATCAAACATTGCCTGATTTCTTCTCATGATTCGTTTGTCAGCAGAGAGTTAGACGGCATAGTGACATGGAACATTGTCAGTACAGCCTAAGGAAAATTTGGATAGAGTTTCAAGGTACTGTGCTGATTATTTTTCTGTTAGAAAAATTAGGCAACATGAATCGTAGTTAGGTATATTCGGGGTTAAATCTGTCCATTTGATTTGCTCAAGAATTTTTCTAAAATTCAAGATATAAAATGTCAGAGGAGACAATAACTACAACAGGCAAAAAATCTGAAAAAAATGATCAATCTTTCCATATAAACATTTTCTGCTTTTAAATTAGTTTCTAAGAGGGATGGAAAGTAAAATTACCTCATAGACATCAAATTTATTGCACTCTCGAGCTAGCCGGGCAAAAATTGCATTGCAATTGACTAGCGATAATACTTTACGCAAAATCTGAGTAAGTTGAACTCCATCCCAGAGTGATTTTGATAGAAGCAGCTCTGCAGCAATTATTCCAAGAGACCATATGTCTACTTTTACACCCGATGTATACTCGGCGCTCCGTGCGTGCAGGAAAACCTCTGGTGCCATGTATTTTGGAGACCTGAAAGAAATACAACTGATTATTACCATCCATACATTCTCAATTTATTCATATATTGAATTAGGAAGCAAGTGATGATGTTGTCCGCAAAAATCAACCTCATTCTGGGGAATTTCCAAAAATGAAGTTGAATATAAAATGACTCCATTGCACTATTTTAACACTTTTAAAACTTTTGGGTAGAGATTTAAGTAAGGGTCCAAAATGATGTGCACACAGCGTCGTTTTTCCCCCTTTCTTTTCTTTTTTATTCTTTTAACAATTTTAGGTGTCTATATCATTAGCATTGGTCTGGTGATTACAGTTTAGACAAGAAAGGTCTACAGTTCAAATAGGATCATCCATTGTTTTGCAACATTGTGCTTAATTCACATGGCATACCTGATGATATCTGTGTCTTAGAAATGATGAGGAAGGGTAACTTGATCTCTTCTTTTTGATGTCAAGAAGAATCAAATTGACAATGAACATATAAATTTTCAAGCAAACTGCCTTAGATCCAAGATAGCGGTTTTCCAAATACTGAGTATCAGGTATCAATTCTCATGTATTTTTTACCATAAAATCAATGAAAGTTTTTATAGAGTTCATGGTAAGGCTATAATTCAAGATTGTGGAGAAAATAGCACTCTGAATTTCAAAATATTTAATGTGGCCTTAGATAAAGAGTGAGAAAGTAAACTTTCATGTTCTGAGGACCTTAGATTCAGACCTAAAATCAGGAAAGTTGAACTTTGTAGATCATAAAACAGTAATGGACATGAATTTTCCAATATGCTATTAAACAGATATGATATCACATGGAAATTAAAATGGACTGATGATTTTAATAAGAGTGTTATGCGCAAAAGCCATCCCAGGTTGATCAGCTTACCCTATGGGAAAAGAAACACTTTTTCCTCCATGAGTCATGTAATATAATCCAAAATTGAACAACTTGATATCTCCATCGTCAGTGATCAAAATATTATCTGGTGCTAAGCACCGTGTGACAATACTTTTTTCATGCAAGTACTGAAGGGCGGAGAGAATCTGTCGCATAAACTTCACAATATCCTCCAAGGATAGTTTGCCTTGGTCAGAAAGAGTTTGATGAAAATATTCGGACACAACGATAGTCCTCTCTGAAACAATTAATCAATATTTTTCTTTGAGTGAACAGTTCTTTTGAGCACCGTCTGTGGAGTCTTAGGATGTGGTGGATCCACAAAACAGTGTGTCAGTATGACGGTATGTCAAGATTCGTTTGGAGACCCACACAAGATAATTGATCAAATAAAATTGTAAAACTCACTGGCACGTAAAAATTAGTTAAATTGCGGACGCGTTTCGCCGGCTCGCAACTCCGGCATCCTCAGCGCGACTGGTTCCCTGGCCCGCGGCGCACTATGGTCCGAATAGCCGGTTTAAGTGGCATTAAATCAGATACGTATGTTTAAACCTCGCAACATGAGTTTTCAGGGGTTTTTATGGTCGCTGAGTGCAAAAATGCTAATATTCTTCAGGAAAAATCCATTTGTAACATTTTTATACTTTATATAACTGTGGTAATAATTTGTTCACAAACCTTAAATTGAGGTCATTAAACCGAGTTGGAGCGGTGGAGCAATTGGCATCGCGTCTCACTCATCTTCTTGATGTCCCGGGTTCGATTCTCGGTAGATTTTTTTTTTTTTTTATAAGTTTAAAAATTAATTTTACATTGGATGGACTATAAGAAGCTAAAAGTAGAGCCTCGTCAAACACTACTATCAAGGGAACTTGAAAAAGACAGCTCAAGATAATACGTCTACGTTTCATGGCTCCAGAGGCCTACTTTCAAGTCCCACCGATCAGCCGTTTGAACTTGTTTTCGTCTGCCAAGCTAAACTTAAGCTTAAATATATCCATTTTGATAGATTATTTGTTTGAAACATGGGTAAACGTAAAAAAAAAACGTTTACGGGACCTCAAAGTGGCTTCCTAAGACAATTTCATTGCTCGGGAGCCTTACTTTCAAGTCCCACCGATCAACCGTTTAGACTTGTTTTCGTCTGCCAAGCTAAACTTATGCTAACATATATCTACACTGATAGATTATATGTTTGAAACACTTAAAACGTCAAAAAAAAAACTTTTACGGGGCCTCAAAGTAGCCTCTCGAGGCGATTCTTTGCTGTTCTTGAGCACAAAGTTTCAATTGGTCCCGATCAACCCCATCAACTCGTATTATTCTGCCTGGGCAGATTTAGGCTCTAATGCATTCGATTTGCTAGAATATGACAATGGAACATGATAAAAGTCATCGTCAATGGCATATGATAGCTAATTGTAGTAAGTGATAAGAAACGCGAAAACGTCATTTTTCATGAGAAATAACTTGAGGCTATGGTGGACTATGGTTCTGCCACTATACTAAAAGATAGTCTAGAGTCATGACAATAACTTCCGAGTAAAATTACGAGGTGCTCAGAGGTGCTAAGTATATTTTTTGGGTCCTACTTCTGCGATTTTATTGATAAAACTGACTATGTCTAAGGGTTAATCTAGAGCATTAGATATGATAAAAAAGAATAGTTTCAGCATAAAACATTTTAAACTTATCTTGTATTTTGTGAATCAAGTGCCCAAACACTTTCAGGTACGGTGAAACGACGAAAACAAGCCCTTAAACACAGCACAGCCGCTCGGTAACTGGAATCGCATTCATAAAGTGCTCCGCGCGCCGCACTTCCCAGGCTTGTCACATCTTTATTAGTGCTTTAATCGAAGTGAAATTTTACAGGAGTCTTCTCTACAGTATGTACTATCGATCTACCTCTTAAAATCTAACTTTTTCCAAACTTCACTTTTTCGATTTATTGCCGCTTAAACCGGCTATTCGGACCATAGTGCGGCGCGGCGGCCGCTATAATTTTCCTTCGCACCTCGCCTATTGAGGGTCCTGAACAGGGGATTGTTGATACCGCTCAGATCTTGGTTGAAATTTTTAGGGTGCTGAAAGATAAAGATATTTTCCGAAGTTGATAGATTAGATTAGTAGATAGATCTAACAACTAGGGAAAATATCTTTATCTTTCAGCATCCTAAAAATTCATCAAGAAAAGGATCAAGAAAAAGCGGTTTGATGTTTTACTTTTCCCTAAGACCCAATGTTAGGCGATGATGAAGACCTATTTCACCGAGTCAAATATTTTTTTTTTAACTTCGCATTTTTTACAGGAGATAATACATACATATACTATCAATGCAGCTCCAACCTACTACTAAATGATATTTTTCCAAAATTGATCTTTTCTTGAATCTTATCTGCTTCATTTGGTCTAAGTAAGAGGTGATCGTATTCGGGTAAGAATTTTTTTGCCCAGGGGAAATTTGTGAGGGAACGAGTTGAACAATCATACAAAGATTACAGATTGGCTGATTCTATTCTACGCAAACAGTAAGTTTTGAACCACACCATTGAGATTGAAAGAGGTTTTTTGGGACCTAAAACTTTTTTGGTGCAACCAGTTTGCCATGCCAGACCTCTCTTTTCTTTTTCCTGACCAAAATCCGCTTCGAATGAGCTACAGGGCAAAGTTACATTATTCCGGTTAAATGAATCTTCATGAGCTCTCAGTCTACTTGGTTTTTCTCTGCAGAAAATCCTCCGTCAAGTCCTTAGACACACAGTTATGTGCAAATTTGACCATTTTAAGGATGCTCAGGTAAAGAACTTCCTATGACACATTTTTCAAACGGCCACTCCAAACAATCACTATCAAATTAAACTGTAGAATCGATGGGTTGTTGATACTTCTAAAATTGGAACCTGTCAACCTGCATTGATTTGATGCATGTTAAAAGGGTATAACTCCAAAAACTCATGAGCTCTAGCTTTGTTTGATTATGCAGGAAGCTAGGGCCCATAAGTTTTCTGACTTAACCCCTTTCAGTGTGCATCAATTCGATATGGATGCTCAGAGAGAGCTTTTTTATATTTTTTTCTTCACCGAGCTTCAAATATCCTCATTGGCTAATCCCAAGCCCCAGGTGACCATTGTCTGAGACCATCATACTCAGGCCATCTGGCCAGGAATCGAACCCGGGACCTCTTGGTCATAGGGCCAGCGCTACAACCACTACACCACAGGAGGTTGATAACCTACCTCCAACCACCCTCGGAGGGTGTAGACTAGGGCGAGTCAAAAAACATCGACTTTCGAATTTCAAAACGGTATAGGGGGGAAAAGTTGCACCAAGGTATTAAGCTGAGGTTTGCCAAAGCATTCTTCGAGAAACGGTCTTTTTTGTACCTTCTCAGAGGCAAGAAAGAGATGGCTCTTGAAAAAAAATTTAAAAAGACAAAGATATTCGTTTTACGGGATCTCGTTCTACCCTGAAAAGAGCCGCTGAAAATTGAGGTTCAAAATTTTGCGTGGTTTCCAAGTCACTCAAAAACATTGGCCAAAATCGCTGAAAAGTCGATGAAAATCGTGTATTTCAACCTTAGTAAGAGCACCACGGAGGCATAAAAACATTCCCTGGCAAAGTAAGTATTATATCCTTGTATTCTACAGAAAAAGAGTCTCCAAAAATTTAAGACCCAACTTTTTACATGCTTGCCAAGTCGGACAAAAAAATGGCAAAAATTGCTGTGCTTTCGACCAAATTGAGCGATTCGGCCTAACCATGAGCTTGCAAATAGAGGTAAACAATGCGTATCCAAAAAGCTAATATTTCCCCCTAATCACTTATATAAATGGTTCCTAAAAACCAAAAATTGACTTTTTGCGTGGTTGCCAAGTCACCTAAAAATCAATCAAATCGTTGACACATACGATTTGTAATGAGGGAGGGATTTGCCTGCTAACAGTCGAATCTTATAGTTTTCGGTACAAGAGGACGGATGCGCACGTTAACATTTCACGAAAAATTGTCTCTGGGGAGATATAACGCTTCCTTTTTAGGGAACCTCGAAAACGTGTTTGAACTGGTTTGAACCGACCGCCGTGAATCTTCGAATCTACGCGTCATAGACAGGAAGATGGCGGCGACGAAGCCAACCTGCTTACTACCGCCACCATACCGCCACGCTGCTGTTGTTGACATCATGATTTCTCGTTTGAGGTTAAGTAAGTTCTGTGTGAAAGTATCATATCCTACATACATCTGTAACGCATTCTGATTGAAAAGCTTAGAGAATTAAGAACAATGAATATGAATCTGAAACAAAGTAACCTCCATAACATCCAATTGACCAACAAGATCACTGAACCACACCGCCAACGCGACGCCGCCGTGTATTCTTCCACTACGCATTCCGCCACCATATTAATGACGTGTACATTCGAAACCTACGAGAGCGCGGTTCAAATGCCGTTTTAGGCCACCCTAATTTTTGGCACTTTCAAATAAACTTTTAGGGTCATTCCATGTCAATTCGAACGGACTTGTAACCACCCGACTCGGATTTCCATGATTTTTTTTTTTACTTAATCTATCGGTCAATATAAGAAAAAACCCAAATTTTCAGCTTCATATCTTCAATATTTCTTGAGAAAAATTTTTTTGAAGTTTTATGGCCTTCAATTGGAAAACTGTTCTCCAACGTTTGTTTTTACACTATTAGGAACGTTTTGGCGGGATCCCTTGTCATTTTCAAAATTCAACCTTTTTAATTTCTCGTATAAGCCGCACCCTACCCCCAGACTCAATTTTTTTGAGCGTTTTTTGCTAAAAAGTGTGATTAACCAATGAAGAAGCTGCATACCCACGATTTTTATTTTTTAATCAGTTAGAGCATACTTTGAAGTTTATTTACAAAAAAAAAAAGTTGGCAATATCTCGTTAGCTTCGGTTGCTACGCCCATTTTAAGAAAACTAGTTTTTAGCGTTAAAAATCAGGGCTAAAACGGCGTATCTTCGGCTCAGTTGGCCCTCCTGAGTGAGTTGGGTTCAATTGGGAATTTTTCCCTTAAAATACATACTAACACGAACTAGTGTGCCAAATTTCAGCTTAAAATCTTTAAAACTGCAAAACTTATGAGGTTTTTTCAAACACGAGTTATTCCCGTTTTCTGAATCTGGAGAGTGCATTTTTAGAGAAGGCCATAAAACTTCAAAAAAATTTTTCTCAAGAAATATTGAAGATATGAAGCTGAAAATTTGGGTTTTTTCTTGTATTGACCGATGGATTAAGTAAAAAAAAAATCATGGAAATCCGAGTCGGGTGGTTACAAGTCCGTTCGAATTGACACGGAATGACCCTTTATCCCGTTTGCAGTCATCAAAAAAAATTAGGAAAAAAACTGAAAGCTTCGGTCACTTACTACTGTCAAATGACACGATAAAAAAAAAAAAAAATGACTATACTGACTCATTGGCCGCAATTGTGTTGATTGCATTTTTAAGGGCATGTGGGGAGTTCGAAAAATTTTGATCCAAAAACTAATTAGTATACCTTACAGGACTACTAGAAGTGAGTAAATAATTCAAAAATGAGGGCTCTAGTCAATTTCTATCAGGCTTAAACAATGCAATGAAATCGCAAAAAACAGCTTGAAACGTGTGATTTTTTTACCCAAATGGCAAAAGCGGCACTTCTAAAATTTCTTTTTTTTCAAAGAATGCTTTCGCACACTTCAATTTAATACCTAGGCGCAACTTTTCCGCCGTACACAATTTTGAAATTCAAAAGTTGATGTTTTTTGACTCGCCCTGATGTTGCCTACTTTTCGCACAGTTCCTAGCTACACATTTAACACACAAAAAAGGTCCAGTTGAAATCATGAATGTTCTCCAAAAATAATATTGAACTGATTGGTGGGTCCACTATAGAGTACCTATATCCGGGAGAGTATTGCCATCTTTGTGCCGCTCTCTGATTGGTTCATCAGTTTTAGGCTATCATGAAGCTCCAAAGTTGGCCCAGTGAAAGGTTGATCCAAACTCAATTCAGGAGTTTTTTTTTTTTTTTTTTTTTTTTTTTTTTAAAGATTTTTATTTTCTAAACTTCCAAAGGAATTATATACAATATCTTTACAATGTAATGAATCAGTATACAAGAGACAACAGAGTAGTTTCTTAATCCTTGAAAGAAAAGGAAACAGAGGTGAGTATAAGTAGTGAAACTACCACTAAATAACCCTCCCCGCCCCTAACAAAAACTAACACACATATAAATGAGTATGAAAATCAGTGATACAAATGAAAATGAAAATGAATGTAAAGATGATGTAAGAAAAGAGGAGCATAGTATAATTAAAAATACAGATCAAATCGAGGAGTGGCCAGCTCCCATGGTTTGCGTTTTTTTAATCTTCTAATTTCTTTACTGTTATCTAGCAACGTAATTGCTTCCTCATTAGTGTGTCTATGTAGACAAGCCTCATAGCGAGAGGAAATTTTAGTGATAAAGTCTCTCACAGGCTCAATGCCGAGATCTCTGTGGATATCCCTGTTTCGTTCATATCTGTGTGCCCCACAGATTCTACGAAGTATTTTATTTTGAAGTGTCTGGATCATCTTAATGTTCGTGGGAGCAGAATTCAGAAGTTGATCATAAAAAAAATTACCATCACATCCAAATAAATCACGTCTGGAACTTTGTGGAACTTTGTCACCATTTTGTTTGTTTATATTGGGCCAAGCTAGAAGCGTGGTTTAGGATAATTTGTATACGAGGTAATTCATATGCTCGCTTCTAATGGATAATTCGCATACTAGCTCCAACTCGTTAGTTGGTAACAATCAAACTTATGACTTCAGACTTGACCAGAGAGTATGGAAGGTTCTATAAGGAGTTCTATACTCTCTGGACTTGACGTTGACAAACTAAGTTAAGAAGTAGTTATAGATTTTTATATTTGCGGCAAGAAAATGTTTTGAAACCCCAGTATTACTTAATTAACTGTAAGTGCTGTTGCTACTGCAAAGTGATTAGCATAATAGTGAATCCAACCAGCTCCTTAAATACGAACATTTCATACTTGAGTGCTTGATCATCACCAATATCAGTGTCTGTTTCCCTAAGTTTTTCCCACAATGATTTCTACATTATTCTCCCTTTGTATTAGAGAATTTAGTTATTTCTTCGTTTCTTCTGAATCGGAATAATTTTGGAAGCCTGTGATAAATCGTGATTTTTCTCTTGTGGTTTTGAAATTTTGTACCTAGGAAGTTTTGATCATCTAAAAGTGATGTGTCACCATCGTCAAGATTTTAACTGCGCACAGATTGGGACCCCCGGATCAAATCTCATTTCATTTGAATTTTATATTCTGCTATGCTACAACTAGATGCAACACTGATGAGTGGTGACCTAAACAATGCTTGACTTTTGTCTCAACATATGATGCCTTCGCTCTAAACTTCCTTGGACTGAGCGTCAAAGAATGACCACAGTGTGCGAGTCTGCGGATGTCTCAGTAAGTATACTGAGCTGTGACGCAGAGCATGATTGAATCTGCTGAGACACTATGTACCCCATTCAGTAATACTGATAGTTACCAAGGTTTTGTTTCAATTGCTTCCGATGAATGCCATGTTAAAGAGCCTGTCAATAAAATTTCTTGAAACCGGGTAACCTTGTAGGTCAATCTGCTGTTATCATAAAATGCACAACCTTGGTTCTCAAGAAATATTCAGTAGCTCAGCTTCTTTGTCAATGACTTTTAGGGCTCCTCTCAACAGTTGATTTCTCATCGGGAGTTGCTGGGGTCTTGAACATTGTGAACTAAGTAAGTAACGACAAACCACTAAGAAAGCCGTCAGGACTACTCAACTATTAAGAGAAATGAGACCTACTTACTAACACTTAAATGGACAGACGATTCATGCAGGATCATCTGTTTCGACTGCCTTTAATCAGCTGGTGAGATCAAACATCAGATCTCTAGGGCTTAAGTAGTGAGATATCATGTGAGAATGTGTACATGTATGGTGTCCAAATAACGCGGAAAGTGCACTTACAAATAAATTCAAGAAATCAAAGCACTCTAGAATAGCAAAACTGCTTGGGTAAACTGTAACACATGAAAGGACAAGACTTGAAACAAATCCCACAGAATGGAATCGAAAAACTCAAAGGACTGAATTGCCAGCTATTGAATATCCACTACCATAATGAAGCCATGAGAAACACTTAAGAGTGTAGAAAACAGACTGCCTTCCTTAATGAAGTGAGAGGGGGCTCACCAAGACAAAAAGAAATTCATGAATAATTAAAAATGATTGGACAAACTTTAGATACAGATTATATCTTCTAATGTTGCCCAGTAGTTCGGTGAACAGAATTTGAGAAAAATCCATCATCAAACCCATCGTTGGAAATTTACGAAAGTATATGAATTATCCTATGTCAACTAGAGTAGGTATACAAATTATCTGGTATGCGAATTATCTGCCCCCCTAGGGGCGGAGGGGCTGGGGTTTGTTTATATTGGGCCAACTTTGGGGCTCAATAATAGCCGACCAATCAGAGGGGCACACTATTTCTGCAGTAAAACGATTGAGATGGCAATACTCTCCCTTATACAGGTGCTCTAGTCCGCTACATAGAGAAAAGTAAGGAGGTGTTTGCATTTCGGGCATCTTGGAATTTTTTTGATGACGTAGGTCGGCACAGCAACTTTTATCATCGATTTTCTTTGAAATGGTGTAATTTATGGAAAAAAGTCATTCTATAAGAAAGGCTTGATATTATATCATGAGTTGATTCAAGCAAAAAAAAAATGGGACGTTATGGTCCGTTTTTCATACTTTGAATCCCGGATTCCGCTGGCCAGGTTGTACCGCCCTACATCACAGGGTAAACAAACCTCAAGATGCAAACACCTCCTTTTTTTCACTCTATGAGTCCACTAGCTGTCCCACAAACTAAGAGCAACTTCAGCTCAGGAGATATTCTTGCCAATGATACGAAAAATGTGAATTACCATGTTTTCCTCTAGTTACACCCAACAACTTCACGAGGTGAGGATGATCCAGTGTTTTTAGGAACTGAGCTTGGCCAAGGATTGAGATTGAGTTTGGGGTTAAAGGAAGTCCATTGCTACCACAAGAATCACCGCTGTGACAGCGAGCAACGAATGTCATAGCTCCAAATATGCATTTTGGTGCAACCTCTTTCGACAACATATCTGTAAAGAAGAAGCAACCAATTATTAGCTGTTAAATATACTCAACTTGACTTGACTCCCAATTATGCAGAATAACTGAAACCGGACTGATCGGAACAAACGAAAGATGCAATAATTGGTTCAGAAGACAACGCTCATCAAAACAATTGTTAAACCTCTGCTGTTAATTTCTACTTCAAAAGAGGGTCCCCTGCATGTCCATGGTCGTAGTAGAAAAAAATAAGTACCTCTATTGTAACATTTAAAATCTCTCAGGATTCATTTTTCAATAGAAAACTAACTAAGCTACCTACCTTTAGAATTTCCTTGATTGTTTAAATGAGCAAAGAAAATTCACATCATTCAAAAACGGGGGGGTACCGTTTAGGTCTAAATAGTTAACGTCTAATCCATCGTTCACGTCTAAACTAATAGCGTCTAAAACTGTTTTCATCTAAATCGTTTTGATCTAACGCAGTAGCGTCTAAATATTTAACGTCTAATGTTTCTACTCTCGAGGAAACGAAATTTTTAGGTCTAAAAAAATATCAAGCAATTTATCCTGCCAATCTGATGGAATTTTTCCGTCTAATGTGTTTAGGTCTAAAAGATTTACGTCTAAATATTTTACGTCTAATTAGTTTAGGTCTAAATAGTTAACGTCTAATTTGATTGGGTCTACATGTTTACGTGTAACAGAGGGCGGGTGGAGAGAGAGCGGCGGCCATTGTGATGACGAAGGAGAGTACCTCGTGTGGCGCGTTATTTGAATGGACAATATTTGATGGCAAGCCCTCCGCTGCTAGTTTCTGCTATAGTTTCCCGTCATCGGTATTCACATCTATTATTTGAATTTGACATCTCCAGATTCAGCCGCCTTTCGGTTGCGGTACTTCTAACGGCCCGTTGTACGAGCTGACCGGCCATGATGATGGCTCAATCTAGCCTCTCATTTTCAATTAAATTTGAGAACTTTCAATGTTGCTTCCAGAATTCGTATCATAACATCTGTTGCTATCTGTTGCATATCTGTTGCTATCTAGCCGCGCTCCTGTTGTGCTTTTTTCGGATAAGGCAACTCGAGGAACAAATAAATTTGGTGAATATTCTGGAGAGAAATATTACGGATTTACAACACTCATAGGTACCTCTCCTCTAATATAAAACTTCACTTCGCTCAGGGCACCTTTCATGTGCCATTGGGTTTAACTCTGTCAGTCATAGTTTATACTTCTTTCAGAAAGAGGAAATATGCGTTTCGTAAATAGTCACTGAAGAGACTATAGTGGGATTTTTTAAGGCATTGTTATTATTTGACTAATCGACATAACCTGGCAGTCTCTTGGGTCCCATTTTCTTCTCATTGATATCACAGCCTCAGTGTAATTTTTTAAAGTCAATGATGCAAAAGCGATGGCCTTATTATATATCGGTGAAACTACCAGACCATGTAGGTACCTAGGTATCTCGTTTGCAGTGTTTAAAAATCTCCGCTTCCATTTTATTTTTTTCAAGGAGAACAAATCAGTACCTTCAATTTTTTCTTGAAATTTCCCTAGAGTTTACTTCGCAAAGAGAAGAAAAAAACATATGTTTCAAACGTTTTCAAGAATTGATGTTGAGTAGTTTTCCATTTGAAGATTAAAGTACGACAGGCGAAGTCTACAACATCGCAAACCAAGACGTGGTCTGGTAGTTTCACCGTCGATGTGCCACTTAAAACTTGATTCAAGACTGAAGACCATGATTTACCACAGGAGGGCTTTTTAAATCGTAATTATTTGCAGTTGGATTTGTTTCGTTTTGAAATGAAGGTAAATATATTTTCGTTGAAAAGGAGCTTGCAGAGTTATCGTTAGGTAAGTATTAATAAAATTCCCAAATGGTTAGGTATTCCAATCGCTCTGTTTACTGGAGTGTAATAATGCACTGCAACAGAAATACAGCTCTTGTTGGAAGGTATCTTTCCTAATATCAGGGACTGTATAAATTTCTTTTAAAACACTTGTAAATTTCAATTAAAAAACTTAATAAAAACTGTTAAAATGTAGAATTTTTGAGATTTTTTTTCAAAATTTACAAGAGGTCAAATTTAAGTGCAAGAATCTTTTGTTTGAAGGTATCTCTTTCCTAGTAACAGGGACTGTATAAACTCTCTTAAATAACTTGTAAATTTCAATTAAAAATCTTAATAAAACTGTTAAAATGTACAATTTTTTAAATATTTTTTTTTTTTTTTTTTTTTTTTTTTTTTTTTTTGCAAAATTTACAAGAGGTCAAATTTAAGTGCAAGAATGGTGTGAAAAAACTCTGAAAAATAAACCACTGGTTTTCCACCACCTTTAGTGTGAAATCCTGACCGGACAAGGATGGGCCCGGCCCGGAGATGGAAAATGAAATTTCAGAAGGCTTGAATTAATTTCACGTGATTTGATTTTTGTTATTATTTTTTGGAATCGTGAATTAGACTTTCGGAAGTCCGAAAAGCGTTTCAGATATCCTTCCTACTGACGCGGCAGTATACGGTACTCTAATGAGGTACTACGCACGAAGGGGGGGGGGGGCACTAGCTCCAACCCCCAAGTAACATTTTTCAACGGAAAAATCGCGATTTCTTGCGATTTTGTCGGCGATAAAATCGCGAAGATCATCAACATCTGAGCGATTATCCTCGATCTTGTTGCAATAAAATCGCGATTCTATCACCCGGCAATTTATCGCGATATTACCTATTGCAACAAAAATCGCGATACGTGGCGATTTAATCTCGATTTTATCGACGAAAATTGATCACGATTTTATTGAACAAAAAATTGCAATGTGTAGCGATTTAATCGCCATACCTATATCGCAATTTTTTCCTCTAGTCCAAACGAAAACATTTGCAACGCGTGTATTATTTCCTAGGCTTGGGGGAAAAAAAGTCAAAAATAGAGTCACTATTGCCAGGCGTTTCATGGCCTCCTGAAAGCATCCCCAAAAGCTTCAAAAAATTTTATGAAAATTCACGCGAATGACTTTCATGAAATTTTACGTAAAATAATTTCACGAGATTTTCCATCACTGGATGAGCCAGTTTTGGATTTCGTCGTGTCACTCTGGTCGAAATTTTCCGTACTTTCTGATTCAAATGGAATGATTACAAAAGTTTGGCGTTACCCCGGACTTTAGCGGTGAAGACTCCCCTCTACCTCATCAAGGGAGCCCGTGGTCAAGGCGTGGTGAAAAGCATCTTATCATTTCTAACTTCAAGAATTATTAGGTACCTTTCCCCCAATCATAAAAAATGAGGAACGGAGACAGTTTTTTGCAGCTCGCCTGAAAAATCGGTTTTTCTGAGGTACATGCTACGAGTTTCACCATCGATATACTTTTCGACGTTAAAACTCCCAAACCCACGTATCTCGTTCGCGAGGTATAAAAATCTCTGCTCTAATTTTATTTTTATGTAGGTGAACGAATCAACACCATTCATTGAAGTTTCCACAGAATTTTCTTCGCGCAGAGAAGAAAAATCATGGCAGTTTTAAAAAATTAACCGTTAAATGGCTTTTCATTGAAAAAATAAAACACGACAAGAAGTCTGCAACGTCGCAAACCGAGACACGTGGTTTGGGAGTTTCACCGTCTTTTTACTTAGCGAGGGGGGGGGGGGGGCAGAACCCCTAACACGGGGTTGGGAGTTTCCAGACTTGCTGGGATTCCAACACTGCACCCAGGCCCTGTGAGGGCCACCCTGAAGCTCGAAAGTTTCGCATTGTATGATGAATTGTCAGAAAAAGTGGCATCGCTTTGCTGATTGAGATTATACTCAGGGCCTGCCCAGTCGTTCTGGGGAGCGGCCTCTGTGAAAGAGAAGTCCCCTTATCAATATTTGTGGCGCCAGCAGCTAGGTGCTGGACACCCGAAACCGCATTCTAAAACAGCTTGGTCGGAACTTGTGAGCTGCAAGCTTCATCTCATCAAATTAAGTCTTGTGATCATGTCCAGGGCGCAGAAATGTAACTCATAGGCTCGAAAAATTTTCAAGATAGCGATATATTTTACTCACCGTATCTCTCTCTCTTTCTCTTCCTATGTCCGCTCATCAGGATCGAACTAGCCAGGGGTTTCGGAATGCTGGCACCCCGGGCCATGGACCAAATGCCCGGGCCCTCGGCGTTGTATTTTCTGAAAATACACTATTGCATTCTATCATGATCAAAGGGCCTAAATCCAAAATTCAACAATTTTGGCAAGCGACATATCAATTCGTAAGGAAAATGCAGGTTATGGTACTTCGGGCGGATATTTCGTCGGTTTTGGCGTATCTTGAAGCGTAAGGTCACAAACGGCCCAATGATGATGTGAGGCTACGGGCCGGCGCGCCGCGCCGCGGCCGGCCGCTGAGCGCGCGCGCAGGGCAGGGTTGCGCATTGCCGCATTGCACCGGCGCGGCGTAGAGGAGCGTACGGTGGGGTGGGAGGGGGATATCCGGTGGAAAAACATCCACATTTTCTATCCATAATGAAAATGCATTTTACTTTTTCAATATAGATGAGGAAATATGAGCCATACAGGGAAGTGATGAAAAGAGTGACAAATAGTTTGTATACGATTAGGAGCGTAAGTGGGGAAACTTTGCCTTAACTACAGAACAGCCATGAAAATCTCCGGGAAATAAATTTCTGCTATTGTCAACGTGCCCGTTGATAATCAAAACAGAAAATTCTCACCCACCGTAGGTACCGAAAACCACTGGTATTTGACTAATTAAAAAGATATGTGCGATGTTGTCGAATAGGAAGCCCTTTACGCGATCAAATGCGGTTAGTGTAAATGTAATTGGAAAAGTTGATGAAAATTTTGATGAAGGAAAATTTGCCCTAAATTCGTGTTATTCGACATTGCTTTATCTATCTTTATATGCTATATGCTCTCCTCTGCTGCAAGAATAATATCCTTCACGGTGGTTATGATGCATTCTCGTTCAGGTTTTCGCTGAAGAATTAAAAATGCTTTATCCTCTTCATTTTCCATGAGATCTTAATAATCGATTCTTTACCATAGGTTTAAATGGCATAACAATCGATACATCGCAATTCACGCCACGCTACTGCTCCACTCATAAAAATTTAAACATTTTTGAAAACATGGACACTATGTATCACAGGGATTCTAAATTTTTCATTCCATATTGGAATTACCAGATCAGAGGTTTTCCACGCACTGCCATTGACATTCATGTGCAAACACTTGGAGCACTTCCCGCATTTAGGGCAATTTTCTTTCATTAAATTTTTCATAAACTTTTCCAATTACATTTACACTAACCGCATTTGATCGCGTAAAGGGCTCACCTAACCATTATTGATGTCGCTTGCCAAAATTTTTGAATTTTCGATTTAGGCCCTTTAGGCCCTTTGAGGCACGAGTTAAATTTCTTTTAAAATTTTACCTTTGAGGGGGTTAATTTAGAGACTACATAGAAAATACTTGATTTCCGCGAAACTCAAAAATAAGGTACACCCTACCCGTGCCTTATCTTCCCAGGACGGGCCTGCCTCTCGTATTCTGCTCAATAACAAGGCATCCGCTGGTAGATTTTTTTTTCCAATTATAATTTTTGGATTTTTCTGGATTTGATGTCCCCTCAGAATATAAAGGTATATGGCAGCAGTATTGCACCATCCTGTTACTTCCATATTTATCAGGCAGAGATGCAAAATTTCATGGAACTTCCTAAATTGAAATTTTATGAAATTTTTTAAAAAAAAAAAACTTCTGGAATGGACTCTCCATCCCAAGAAATGGACAGTTCCCTATTGACTTCTCGGATAAGTGTCGCAAGTTCCAGACACAGCCTCTGGAAAATCTTTAACATTTCATCTCTCAGCAGAATGAAATGTCAATTTGCATCCCTGGTTCCTGAGTATGTGTTAGAGACGTATATTCAATGCTTTTATTTCCCTCTTGGTTTATGTTAAAATCGTCAAATCGATTCAAAACGGATGGCTGTCTTCTGGGCAACCGAGATAAAACCAAGAGTATATAGTTTTTCATGGATAGATCTTGGAATGGGTAGCGGTCAGCGATGAATTGGACACGAAGAATAATCGCGTTTACAAGCCGCGCATAAACGCAGCTTTTCGTGAAACTTTTCGAAGGAAAATTTCATTAAATTTTTAAAACTTTGGCAATGGACTCTGTATGGCATGAAACGCATAAAAACAATATAGCCTTATAATTTTGAAAAAGAAGACGTGACATTTCGAAGTTTCCTATGACGAATTTTACGGATAGTTTTCACGCGTTGTATACACAGTCATGCATTGGATAGCATGCCTTTGGGAAAGTATGCTGCCAGCGGTCCCATGAGGAGGATGTCATGGGGTTGAGAAAAGGGAGGATCCCCTCTTCTGAAATTTTAAAATTTCAAAGAGTCTCTAATCCTAATGTAAATTTAAACTTGCAAGGCTTTTAAAACTGCAGCCGTGGTATGAGCGGGTGCCCTTTTGTGTATGGGGAGCTTTTCCCCCAAAATTGGTATACAACGACCCGCTGGCTGGGAGAGACTGCGATGCATGTGGTATCTTAATTTTTCTCGGTTCAAAATGTAAGAGTTGCAGGAGATAACGCTCATATTTGAATTTATTGTGGGTAACATTCTTATAAAATTAGCCTGATCCTTCCAGACCAGTTCTCCGGGGAGCGCCGTAAAATTTTCGGAAAAGAGCAGACGTTCCTAGCATCGAATTTTAGGCAGTTTTACCTTAAGATTTTTGAAACATATACTGTGCATTTTTCTTAATGTATAATAGTCTTTGTATAACAAACAAACAACGTGTAGGTATTAATAATGACTTCCAACAGCACGGCGCGGCGCCTCGTAGACTCGACTCCTACGTGAATTTGAACCACGCGCTTCAAGATCCGGAAAGGAGAGCAGCCGGAAATCTTGCGAGTTGTTGCCATGTAGCTCGCCTCGAGGACTTTAGTTATCCAATTATCGGAACGACGCGACGTGCATCAGAGCTGTGCCGAGTTTGCTATGGAGTAGGTGCTTGAGGCAGCGTTGGGAAGAGGGTTCCGGATTCCGGAACAACGAATCAACTGCAAGAACGCGTTTCTTGTTTTTTCCGCTCCCATTTTTTATTTTTTATTTTCATTTTTCATTTTTATTTAGTAGGTATCAAAGGGAAACAAGTAAACGATATCGCTTGAATTTTACTCTCTACTTGGTCGATTTGTATGATTTTTGCGGCTATGACGGATGATGGTTCCGAGAAAAGATCACCGCGGTGATCAGGAAAATATAGGGTTGTAAATGTTCATGCTTAACCTAGCTGTTGATAAATTAATTTAACTAATTAATTTTTTTTGTCTTTACCGTGGACCATACAAAAAATGCTAAATCCAAGGGAGACGCAACTTTTGATGGGGTTGTTCTTTGAATTTTTCATCAATATTAAGTCATACAGTGAGTTCTGACAGTAAAAAAAAGGTTATGAACAACTTGTTAAAACTTTCTTTCCCTAGAATTAAGTTCTCGTTTAGGGTCTACAGTAAGGACAAGAAGTCTTAAAAAAATAAAAAGTCATTTGAACCAACCCTCCCCCCCTTTTATTTACTTAGATCATGAACTTTAGACTCAGCAGAACAAAAAATTTCCCTAGGCTGCGCTAAAAAATTTCATGGTGAATTTGCAGAATTTACTGAACTTTGTTTTCCATTTTGAACCAAAATGACCAATTAGGAAAGCTAAAGCTGGGATCGTTCTTTTCGTTTTAAACAGCCCTAGTTTTGTGGCAAACAACCACGGACATATGTTACATTTCCGCAATTTAAGACGTTTACTTAGAAGGTCGTCATTTTGATGAAAGTTTAAACCTTTTCACCTACGACTTGAAATAACATTTTTCTTCTCTTTTTTTTTAAAGGAGGTAGCCCTAGAGGTTCGGATTTGAAAAAGTTGCCTCTTCCGTGCTTCTTCCGTGCTTAGGGGAGTTCCTCTTTGGAACTCCCCTAAAAAGTTTTGAGGGAAGAGGCAAGTTGGTGGTTTAGACGTAGGAACTTCCCCAATAAATTACAAATTTTCATAAACACCCCAAATAAAAAAAATGGCAAGGAGGCGGAAACCGTGATGTTTCTATGTGCTAATGCTAGGTTGACAAGGCATGGAGATCGATTTCCTCGCAGGAGAAGCATCAAAATTAAAATAATGCTTTCTTTTCCGTAATACAGTGCGTTTAATCGCATCATTTCCAGGAAAGTTTCAGACTGTTTTGACTTGAACGCAACTTTCATGTGATGTACGGACTGCCATGAGGCTTGCATATATTCCGTGGAAAATCGCACATCGACGGTGGAACTACCAGAGCACGTATCTTGGTTTGCGACGTTAAAGACTCCCTGGTAGTCTCACCGTCGACATATCTTTACGCCCCCTCCCCCTCCCACATGTAATGGTGCGAATACCCTCGTCTCTGCACAAGGCCGAGTCAGATTTTCCAAGGCCGCACCAGGAAACCTTGGTGAAAGTCCGAATCCGAGGCAGGAACGCTCCACCAGCGATGCTTTTCCTTTAAAAAGTATCGTAGGTCGCTTATAGTTTGCCTTCATTGCCATAGGATAGGCAATCAACTTGGAGAAGAGGAGTCGGTCCAAAAAAAAAAAAAACACTCATAGTTAGCCTTCAATTTTGCCGGATAGGCAAAAACCCTGGTTAAAGGAGCCGGTTAACGAGTTTTACCCAGAGAAGGTGCTCATGCATGCTGCCGAATTGGGGGAATATCGCGCTTTATGGCACGAATATAGCACATAGTTAGTGGTTGAGCGAACATTATTAGTTTTTTTTCATGGTTTGATCAGAGGAGTAGATGAAATCAGTGTCGAGTTAACAGGTTAACGAGTCTGGCTCTGGAATGCTGGTAATCCTTTCCCTGTTCGTAATATCGCACATTTAAACTTCGCCTTCAACTTTATTAGACAACAGACCTAGAATCGATGAGTCTAACACTCTGACAAAGAAAACTGCTGATGATTAGAGATGGAAAGTGGCATTTCATGAAATGTCAAAAGGCTGGAATAAATTTCACATAATTTTAAATGTATGTGTTTTTGGGAATTAATAATTAATCCTTTAGAAGTCCGGAAATCGTTTCAGCTGCGGTCTTCCTGTTGATCCGGCAGTATTATGCTGCCCTTATGAGGTGCTATAGGTAGCCCCAACCTAACCCCCCCTCCCACCCAACCAAACGAAAGAATTTGAATGCGTGAATGTTTTAAGCTTGGATTGAAATATTTTAAATTCGAGAATCACTGTTTCCTGGCCTCCTGAATGCATCCCTACAATTTTAAACAAATTTCATAAAATTTCGTGCGTAAAATTTCACGCGAACAAAGTTCATGGAATTTTGCAGATGATGCACCATTTGGAAGAACCGAGAACTTATTATAGTTGACGTTCATAATGAATAATAAATATTACAATAACACTCGGATAGTTTGCCTTCAATTTTATAGGACAGGCAAAAATGTGGAAAACAAGAGTTATGATGTCTCAGTCCTTACTTTGTAGTTTGCCGGTACCTAAGGAAAGCTTCAAAACAAATTAATTGAATAGGTAGAAAAAGAGAGAAGGAAAAATAAATAAATGACATTAAAATAATCAGTTTCCATGTTGAGCGAGCACAGGAAACTAAATAAACAGTCAGAAAATTATTGGGGAAGCACCACGTAATAAATTCAAACGCCGCGCCAAGGCTAGAGGATTCTCTTACGTCATCCAGATGACCGGCAACGAAAACGGCTGCCTGGGTTTTTTCTCCGCCGATTAGATTTATACGTAAACAAATTAGACTTAAACGTTTTAGACGTAAACCATTTAGACCCAAACTAATTAGACCTGAAAAATTAATTAGACGTAAACTAATTAGACGTAAGATTTAATGCGACATTCCCAACAATTATTAGATGTTAAATAATTAGACGACCCTTTTTTAGACGCAAAACAATTAGACCTGGTGGTCGTTAGACGTCTAACAATTAGACGCTAACACTTTAGACGTAAACCTTTTAGACTTGAAAAGGTTAGACTGTAAATTTTTAGACGTTAACTATTTAGACCCAAACGGTACCCCCCTTCAAAAACTACCTTTTAATTTTGCTATGTGGTTATCTATTCAAAAATTTTAAAAGGAAAAAACAGAGATTTACAATGTTGCTAAATTTCAGCCGTTGGGCGATGACTGTTGACTTCCACATTCAGCTGCTAAATTCAGCGTCTGATTGCGGCATTAGACACTCAAATTTACACAGGTATGGACTAGAGTCCCTTTATACCCAGAGTTAAGACAACTCACTTTTGGTTGGCCTGAAAGTGGCCTAAAAAAAAATCCAATTCTGATTGGTTCTCGCTCATGGAGGCCGAAACGAGTGCACCAAGATGGCGGTACCTCGAATGTGAACAAGAATAATGAAAACATTATCTAATTGTGGTTTATCAAGAGTAAATTGTTATTTCCATCGGTCCAAAATGAAAATAGATTAAGAAATTATTCACCAACCAATCTCATTTTCTTTTTAATTGATCAATTTGTTGATGCTGTTGTTTTTGTGTGACAGACATCGCAGGATTCCTGATCCTTATCCCTCAATATCGTTCGTTTGGGTGCACTCGTTTCGGCCTCCATGGCCAGCCAAGGCCGGCTGCGAGTCAGCTGATAATCGAGTTGTCTTAACTCTGGGTATAAAGGGACTCTAATTTCTTATGGGGAAACAGTACTTTCTCAACCACAACACCTTGCATTTTGATGATCAAAGGCTCAAAATATTCGCAATACTATGGAACGCCGTTAGTGTCAAAACCCTTTTCTTGCGCGCGCGGAATTTTTTCTGGCGCGCGGAAAGAAAAAATCAGTTTTCGATGAAAATCTCTGAATTTCCGGATTCCGCGCCGGTTTTCGATATATTTGCGCCGTTTGTGTCAAAACTATTTTTTCCGGCGCGGCGCTCCAAATCTGTTCCGCGCGCGGAATTTTCGATATATCGATTCCTGCTCGCCGTTTGTGTCAAAACTATTTTTTCCGGCGCGGCGCTCCAAATCTGTTCCGCGCGCAGAATTCTCGATATATCGATTCCTGCTCGCCGACTGTTTTTTCCGGCGCTGCACCAGAAAATAATTCCGCGCGCCACTTTTTCGATATATCGATTTTTCTGCGCGCGGAGAATATTATCTCTCTTTTGAACGATTTCCATTATCGATCCTCTGCGTGCCCCTGCCGTATGTGGGTCGCGGTCGTGTAAACAAACGCAGATTGATAACACAAATGATCCAAACAACTCGAAATCTCTTAATTTTAATTAATTTAAATCCATTTTCGACTTCAACCAAGCATTTGGCAATAATATTCATCGTATTTTACAACCTGGAGCCACGGCCTATCGGCTCATTTTAAGGTGCATTCTGAAAATCAGTTTTACAAGTCCAATGTCCAAACCCAGACTTTCTTCTTTTACTTTTTTTTAACCATTCTCTTTTCACTTTCGCCTCAAATCAAATGTTTTGCAGTTTTTTTATCTTAAGTAAGTGGTCCTGAATTCATTCAAGAGTTAGAAGTTCACGATTTATTTAGTATTATAGCCTTTTGACCTCTTAAGCTTTATCGATATGATCTCATGTAGTTCGAGGTTTCTTTGGCCCAAACCAAGTGATTACTTACACATCTGATGTGAGTCTTATGGCTCTTCAAATTCGCAGTGTAGAATTAAATCAGAGACTACAGTTACTTAATCCAGTTCTGCTCTCTTGTTCAATGTTTGTCATAAGTGTTTGTTCGTGTCTGTTCTTTATAAGTGACCACTGTAGTGCGTATACACAGTTATGCTATCGGTACAGGTATTATTTCTTGTTTTCTACAGTCAGGACTTTCTCTTAAGCGCAATAATTTACCAAAGAAATTCACCTAGTTGCGTAAATAATTTGGTGTATAGATATTCTGTTAATGTCTCCTTGCGGTGATGCAAAGTTTCTGAGATCTGTCATAAGTGGATTTTGCATTTAGACGGTCACTCTTGCCTGATAAAATTACTGCTCTAGCAGCTTCAAATTTATACTTTGATCTCTGATTCATCACTAAATGACACTCGTGCGGTGTCATTTATCTTTAATCAGTTCAAAGCTATTTCGACAATGAATCATCAAAGGTCCGATTCTATCTTGTACAATATCTGTTGATACTTAAGTATTTGATGATACCTACGAAGTACAAAATTTCTGAAAAGACACTGGGAATACCAGCAGAGTCATCTCAAAATTTTCTCTCAGGAACAAAACTAAAAATTGTGGAAGTTTCCTAAGAATGCTCTGAAGACAAATTTACGTATTATTAATAGATGAAGTGTAGCCTGCTACATATCATGTCGTATTCCTCTTCAATTATACATGCAGGTGAGTAGATTTTGAAATTTTGAGCGCACAATTTGCTTAAGAAAGAAGCGAGCACTACCATGATTTCCACTTACGATTACCACTTCCTCATAAATTTTTATAAGTTGATGCTTTTGAAAGTTGAGTTGTGATGTCGGTTCAGCCGCAGCACTCACCAGAAAATTCCTTCTTCGATCAGACCTTTGATGATTCATTGTCGAAATAGCTTTGAACTGATTAAAGATAAATGACACCGCACGAGTGTCATTTAGTGATGAATCAGAGATCAAAGTATAAATTTGAAGCTGCTAGAGCAGTAATTTTATCAGGCAAGAGTGACCGTCTAAATGCAAAATCCACTTATGACAGATCTCAGAAACTTTGCATCACCGCAAGGAGACATTAACAGAATATCTATACACCAAATTATTTACGCAACTAGGTGAATTTCTTTGGTAAATTATTGCGCTTAAGAGAAAGTCCTGACTGTAGAAAACAAGAAATAATACCTGTACCGATAGCATAACTGTGTATACGCACTACAGTGGTCACTTATAAAGAACAGACACGAACAAACACTTATGACAAACATTGAACAAGAGAGCAGAACTGGATTAAGTAACTGTAGTCTCTGATTTAATTCTACACTGCGAATTTGAAGAGCCATAAGACTCACATCAGATGTGTAAGTAATCACTTGGTTTGGGCCAAAGAAACCTCGAACTACATGAGATCATATCGATAAAGCTTAAGAGGTCAAAAGGCTATAATACTAAATAAATCGTGAACTTCTAACTCTTGAATGAATTCAGGACCACTTACTTAAGATAAAAAAACTGCAAAACATTTGATTTGAGGCGAAAGTGAAAAGAGAATGGTTAAAAAAAAGTAAAAGAAGAAAGTCTGGGTTTGGACATTGGACTTGTAAAACTGATTTTCAGAATGCACCTTAAAATGAGCCGATAGGCCGTGGCTCCAGGTTGTAAAATACGATGAATATTATTGCCAAATGCTTGGTTGAAGTCGAAAATGGATTTAAATTAATTAAAATTAAGAGATTTCGAGTTGTTTGGATCATTTGTGTTATCAATCTGCGTTTGTTTACACGACCGCGACCCACATACGGCAGGGGCACGCAGAGGATCGATAATGGAAATCGTTCAAAAGAGAGATAATATTCTCCGCGCGCAGAAAAATCGATATATCGAAAAAGTGGCGCGCGGAATTATTTTCTGGTGCAGCGCCGGAAAAAACAGTCGGCGAGCAGGAATCGATATATCGAGAATTCTGCGCGCGGAACAGATTTGGAGCGCCGCGCCGGAAAAAATAGTTTTGACACAAACGGCGAGCAGGAATCGATATATCGAAAATTCCGCGCGCGGAACAGATTTGGAGCGCCGCGCCGGAAAAAATAGTTTTGACACAAACGGCGCAAATATATCGAAAACCGGCGCGGAATCCGGAAATTCAGAGATTTTCATCGAAAACGGATTTTTTCTTTCCGCGCGCCAGAAAAAATTCCGCGCGCGCAAGAAAAGGGTTTTGACACTAACGGCGTTCCATAGCAATACTCTAATCTACAGAGTGAAATTTTTCGATTTTGAAATAAAGGCTCAGATCCTTCAAAATTCAGTTTTGACTGCAGAAATTTGACGAAAAACGGACATCGACGGTGGCGTCCCCTGGGCGAAGAAATTTATAAACAAAAAAACTGAAGATCCACCCTAAACTAATTAGATGTAAAATATTTAGACATAAATCTTTTAGACCTAAACACATTAGACGGAAAAATTCCATCAGATTGGCAGGATAAATTGCTTGATATTTCTTTAGACCTAAAAATTTCGTTCCCTCGAGAATAGAAACATTAGACGTTAAATATTTAGACGCTACTGCGGTAGATCAAAACGATTTAGATGAAAACAGTTTTAGATGCTATTGGTTTAGACGTCAACGATGGATTAGACGTTAACTATTTAGACCTAAACGGTAGAACGGTACCCCCCGCAAACACCTCCTCCATTTCTTTCTCTTTCTTATGGTCAAGATTGTTTGTTTACCTGCAGATAAGAGCAGATTCAAAAATTCGAATTACAAATATTTTTTTCATGTTCAAACCTGCCTGCCTCCAGCAATCTCGAATTAATATTATTATTATTTAATTATTAATTTCATTACACATACATTCGTAGTTCCTCCAAAACGTGCCGGAAATCACCTTTCTTCCTTCCGTCTTAATCACACTTTGTAAGTAAATCATCAGCTGCAGTCACTTTTAATTTTATTCCATGTTCTTTGATACAGAAATGAACACTAATGATGAAGGGTATTCTCGAGTGAGAGTTGCATTTTGTTTAGAATACTTAAATTCTTCCTTCTTACTGGCTGTGCCATCAATATTTTCAGCCAAGTAAGTAGCTTGTTCACAGTGATCAGTTGGGTAAAGCTTGTTCTTGCTTAAAGCTGTACACATCATTAAGAAATTAGATTTTCAAAATGCCACTGGGTGATTTCATAATTACAGGAGTAGCTAAAATGTCCAACACTGTAAAAATAAAAGTGGACTAATGTTAACCAAATTTCATTACTTCGTTTTGAAGGTATGAAATTTCCCTTTTCTAGCTTTGTCACGGACTATGTACTTTGATTTAAGAGTCCCTTTATACCCAGAGTTAAGACAACTCGATCATCAGCTGACTGGCAGCCGGCCTTGGCTGGCCATGGAGGCCGAAAGGAGTGCACCCAAACGAACGATATTGACGGATAAGGATCAGGAATCCTGCGATGACTGTCACACAAAAACAACATCAACAAATTGATCAATTTAAAAGAAAATGAGATTGGCTTGTGAATAATTTCTTAATCTATTTTCATTTTGGCCCGATTGAAATAACAATTTACTCTTGATAAACCGCAATTAGGTAATATTTTCATTATTCTTGTTCACATTCGAGGTACCGCCATCTTGGTGCACTCGTTTCGGCCTCCATAAGCGAGAACCAATCAGAATTGGATTTTTTTTTAGGCCACTTTCAGCCCAACCAAAAATGAGTTGTCTTAACTCTGGGTTTAAAGGGACTCTACTTTGATTCAGTACTAATTATAGTGATTAACGAACAAGCCATTGAATCAGGTATCAGCTCTTCCTGCAGGACTGCTGAAAGTCCATGCAAATATGGCTGCACTGCCAAATAGAGATGTTGCATGTGTGAGGAGTTTGTGGTTTGACTAATGATTCTTCTGTAAAACTTCGCGAGAAACACGATTGTGCCACTTGTTTTCTCTGAAATCAACTCCCAAGCTCATATAAAGCTCTCAAGTTGAGGCCAAAATAGAGGGGATATCCCATCTTACTAGGGATGTTGATACTTATCCGATACTTGCAAAGTATCGATACTTTCAATCGATACTTAACGTTACTCGGCATCAATACTTCACGATATCGATGCCAAGACCCCAGTATCGACGGTATCGATACTTGATCTGATTCGGCCATGAAGAAGGCCTCTTTTTCTTCTTTAAAAAATTCTCTCCCCACTATTTCACCTTCATGATGCACTGTGACAAACGACGGAGTAATCAAGTTTCTCAAGATGATTATACTTCAATAAAAATTTTAAAAGCTCAGTTCGATAACTGTAGTCAAGGGCTCAAAATAGTTGACTAAGGATGCGAACAGGGCTTTTTCGAGAGAGGCGTAAATCTGGCGGAATTTAACGGGGGACAGACATATGCACACTCAGAATCACGGCATAATTCAGAAATAATATCGATGGTATCGATACCTCATAAGTATCGATACTTCAGCTCGATGCTCGATACCGGTATCGATGCTTAGAGTCGATACCAGTATCGATACCGAGTATCGATACTTCCCTGAGTATCGACATCCCTACATCTTACCCTGAGAGTCCACGTCAACATCAAGACAAACTCTCCATGGAAAGATAGGGAGTAACCACATTGACAGGGCTGTCACTTTATTTGGGGACTCCAAAACTGAAAACACGGCTACCCTGCTAATGAATTTGCTCCCTGTCTTTGCATGGAGAGTTTGTCTTGATGTAGAGGTGGACTCTCAGGGTAGGGTGGGATATCCCCTCCATTTTGGCCTCAACTTGAGAGCTTTTTGTGAGCTTGGGAGTTGATTTCAGAGAAAACCAGTGGCACCATTGTGTTTCTCGCGAACTTTTAAAGAAGAATCAACAGTCAAATCGCAAATCCCTCACACATGCAACATCTCCATTCTGTCAGTTATGTAACCAACACTTGGAAATGTGAAATGACAGATAATCCAAAAGATGAAACTTGGCATTTCTTGAGATTTGAGGTGGAATTATTGCTACCTAAAAAGTTTCCAAACTTTGGGGACTACCTTTTAGTTGAATAATTTCAATTTGAGGATATGGTGTAGTGAGAAATAAGTGCTGCACACCTATGAATCACTGGTTTTCATCAAAATTAATGTTTTCATTGCAAAATAAGCTGACTTATTATTAATGGTCTGGTCGAGAAGACTTTAGCGAACAATTTGATGACCACTCTGAAACTTCTGGCTCCATTTGGCGAGATTAACACTGCACCTAATACAACTGCTAAAATAAGTAGCCAAATGTGGTGACATTTTTTTCTAATGACTTTTCTCGCTTTAGAATAAACATTTCAGTTCAAAATGGCAATTTTCTTGAATACTCCTTTCGGCAGTTATTGCCAAAGAATCCATGATCTGTACTGATTTATTACCACAAATTGCTCTTTTGCCTCAAAATCGGGGTTGATGACGGCGTAACAGACCGGACATTTTCAGCCTTTAAAGTCTCATATTATGAAATGTAATCATAATTAATCATTTTTTTAAGGATGGATAAGTCCAAGTACATCATTCCTATTTATTTATCAACTTAGTTTTCAATCATTTTGCCATAAGTCATTTATTACCCACTGCGACACGACTATTCCTTTTAATGTTAAATCATCCTACTGATGGGTGTTCAATTACGCACTTGTAAGTAAGTGAGAGCTTATCCTTTAGTCATTTATGCACAGTTTGTTATTGGAATTGTGAATAGACATACTCCATTCTGAATCCATCCCCCATTTATGATGATCTTCGCCTAAATTTTGTCTAAATTTTTACTTACTTTACGTAGTAGAGTTTGAAGCATGTAATTTTAAACTTCTCCATCAGCTACCCTGAATTTTCAAGATGTTTGAACAACTGACTCTGATGTTAGGTCAAAAATTCGACCAGTTTTCTTTTCAAAATTTTAAGCAGGACATACTGCATGTACATATTAGCAACTTCCAAAATTTACTTTTATGTGAATGATTAATGTTAGTTGTTAACATTCTTAATAGAGTTGTCAAATGCCCTGCTCACCCAAAATCTATGATGAACGCAGGGCAAATAAGATGTTAAGAACAACAAGCGCTCTGTTTCGTACCTATTTCCATCCTGCTCATAGGTACAGCAGGCACCTGGCACCTCTAATCTTGTCAAAGGAAAATTCAACATACAGAAAAATTCTTCCATTTTCTAATACTTTTATTTCTATTTGTCTAGTGCTTGATTTGACTGGAGTAGACTCACATCTACTGTAAGTGGTAGTAAGGCCTGGATACATGATCAAATCCCCGAAACATCTAAGTGTCATGAGTCATCAGTCTTAAAATTGTTACTCTGCTTGGTTTTCAAATGAAAACTTGGCAAAATTGTTTCGTGTGGCAAGAAATGATGAATGGTGGACTCCATTCTGATCAAATGTGGTGTAGTCGGACCTGAGTTTGACACCATCTAAGACCAAAGATATTAACCTATCAAAAGAAAATTGTATCTATTTTGGTTCAGTGTTTTTCTATGATTCTTCATTTGTTATGGTATTCAGGGTGTGGCCAACCAAGGTATAAAATTGGTACTTCTGTCAAGTTGCACTTTAATTGCCTAAGTTAGTTGTACCCAAGTTGTTTAATTCACTACTTTACAGAACGAGCCAGGCTGAGGGTGGAGATAAAAAATTGTTGTAATTATTTATGTTTTTTCCAGAATAATTAAAAGTTTGATGGCCCATCCAATTTTGATCAAAGAAGACTGTTGCATGGTGACCATCAGTCATCAAGAGGTCTGCTATGATCGGAATTGGTTCGGAATTTATCGAGACCTTTAGAGAAAACTTTTCTTCATGCACATACCTACTGGGCCTCTCAAACTGGCTTCAATTCCTTAATTTCTCTGCCAGTTCTGCTCGAAATTCCTTGAAAATTTCATGATCTGATGTATAACTTGTCTCAAATGTTTTCCCCTCATTTCTCGATCAGGTGAAAATGTAGTTTACAGTTCTTTGACCCTCAAATACAGTTATATGTCATGTATGTCATTATTTTTGATGGGTAAATCTTGCGAATTCTCATAAAATTTCTCATAATCCCAGTTGTACCTAGTTCCGAACGCCTGTTAATTTTCTCCCCGATGGCATTCTCAAAACTTCTCACACTCTTGTGGCAATCTCAGCAACCTTGATTTTGTAATCTGTGGTTTACTTTTTTCCTGTGTGAAATCCACATTCACTTTTGTAATATTTTGACATAATTCCTACATGTTTTGCCAAGTGTAAACTATTCTTACAATGTAAAGCTAAGCTAGAGGCATGATCAAAATGGTCTCATCAATCTAGAGTACCTGTATAGCGAGAGTATAGACAGGAGTGAAAGTTCAAAAATCCATCAGGCCTTCACCGATGCCTCAGCAAATGAAGTTAAGGTCCAAAAGGGCAGCCAATCTATGAATTAAAATTATCCAGAACGATTTATTATTACCTACCATTGTTACGACTCGGCATTTGTAATGCATGTATTTGACTTAGTTTTTGCTCAAACTTACTCATTTTTGCGGGAGAACGCTCATACATGAATATTCCTGACCATCTTGGTTTGAACTGGAATCTGAAGACTGGCCGTGAAATTTTGTGCGTCAGAAGGGCGGCTGCCTTTTTGGGCCTTAAGCCCTCCATAAAGCGACCTGTCCATACTGTCGCTGTACAGGTACTCAAATCAATCAATCATCCAGTCAGGCCTGGCGTTGTAGGCAGAAGCATATGGTAAAATTTCATGAAAATCCTTGCCAAGGAATTTAAAATTAATAAATATTTTTAAAAAAGTATGCAAATTATTTTATTTATGTAGGTACCCCAACTGATCGCAGTGGACGCAAGGGTCGTAAGACAGTATGTTGGAGTTTTTTTACCAAGCTCGAGAGGTCGTGACAACCAGCCCGTGAAACCGGCAAGTAAACTTGCGCCATCTAGTGAGCGATTATCCAAACAGCTCCGCATAAGCCTTGGCAAGGCAGTTTTACACAAACTGATTGCGGTGGACGCACAGGTCGTAAGACAGTATGTTGTAGTTTTTTGCCGACGTGCATTAAAAATTCAGCATAAAGTTGAAAATATCAACAATAAATTCTTAATGCACGTCGGCAAAAAACTCCAACATACTGTCTTACAACCCGTGCGTCCACCGCAATCAGTTTGTGTAAAACTGCCTTGCCAAGGCTTATGCGGAGCTGTTTGGATAATCGCTCACTTGACGGCGCAAGTTTTCTTGCCGCCAGCGTCCGCTTGACCAAGTCCTGGGCTGGTTTTCACGACCTCTCGAGCTTGGTAGCAGAAAATTTAGGAGGCTGAACTGCACTGAGGTTGGGCCCAACAAGACCGAAACGCGACTGCAGTTGCTTTCCTGAATGGGTGCAACTAGTGTTGCACCAAACAGCATATATCTCTTTGAGGGAAAACTGCGCTCGAATGAGCTTTATCGCTCTGTATTGAGATTTTCAACTTTATGCTAAATTTTTAACGCACGTTGGCAAAAAAAAACTCCAACATACTGTCTTATTTATTTACTTAGGTAACATATTTGAGGCATGAGGAATCAAGGAAGACCAAAATCTCTGGTTACTTGATAAGTTTGGGTATGAGTTCAATGTCGATTTTGCGGTTTCAGACTTTAAAAGAACCTTTCAAATCAATCCCTAATTATTTTTTTGTGTTCAATAATACTTAGAGATTGCTTTGTAATACTGTTTATTTACTTTTTTTCCTCTAGATTCTAAAATGCCCGTGTATGGTAGTGCCAAAGGGACAGAAGCCATTCAACTAGGTCGTGACCTTCCTCCAGAAAAACGGCTTGATCTCTATGAATTTGAGCTTGAAAATGATGAAAATGAAGTTCCTGCGAAGAAGTTCAAGAAAAGGAAACCCCGTGAAAAGCGAAAAGAAATTAAATTCTTTGAAAATATTGGGAAAAAAGTCCCTCCCCCCTCAAAGCCAAAAAAAATTGCTAAGAAGTCCCCTGAAGAAGTATCAAAAAGAGTCCTTCCCGACAGAAGGGCTCTGCGTACAATTATTCCTGCAGAATCTACTCATTTCATCTCCAGTTCTTCAAAAAATAGTACACGATGTCCAAATTTGTCGTCTAAATGGGAATTATCGCACAGCGTCTTATCCACTGCTGCCTCCGATAAAAGCCTCAGCAGCAATACAATTTCAGGCCTGTCAACTTCCAGTAGTGTTAAAATGAATGCACGGAATCACTTCTCCAACAATAGTTTATTTTCTCTCAAAGATGTCGCACCCCCTTTCACTCAAGGTTCATCAACGCCTCTGTCAGAGTCCGAAAACATAGACCATCAAATCTCATTCAACAATTTAAGTGAATCTGTCATCTCCAACAAGAGCTCAATCAGAACAAGTCCATTTGCTAATAATTTTAAGGTACCAACCTCAGTCACTGTACGCAGTTTGAGACCTCGCCAGAAAAAGAATATGGCTCCACATAGTTCATCACCTAAAGCATCAAATATCCAATGTTCCTTCCGGAATGGAGGGGAACATCCTCTTTCTTCCTCACCAAACATCATTGAAAGTCCTAATAGAACTTTACTTTTTGGTGCCACCTCTCCAATTGCAAAACCAAACTCAGCATCTCTTGCCATGTTATCTAGTGGAAGTGGAGTTTACTCTCTGGATGATGCAGTCGGATCAGTAGAATCTTTAGACTCTCTGGATAAATCTTATGGTGATGAAACCTGTTTGATTGCTGGCAAGGAAAATAATTCGTACTTCTCGGTTGGTGAAGAGGACATCTGCCATTATTTTGGTTTTGAAGAAACGGAAGAAGAAGGAGAAAAGGTAAACCTTTCTCTGAAGTCCAAAAAAAATTGTACAAATGATCCAAGAACGAGAAACTCTGAAAATGTTCAGGGAAAAATAAAATGCCATAAAATGGAATTTCAAAATGACACTTGTGAAACGGCTGAAAAACCATCCATTGGTCAAGTTCTATTATTATTGAAATCGAGTGTCGCAACAGACCCAGCCCCTCTTGAATGCGAATCGGAGCTCTTTGGTTTACCAACCTACATCTGGTCACCCTTAAAATCGCAGCAGTGTGAAGAAACAGAGGATGCCGTAGAGAAGGTAATAAACACAACTTCTGCATGCTTCCTTATTCTTAATATCACAAAAGTTCATTCAGTTAAATTATCTAGGGACTCAAAAAATGTACACTTATGTGGCATTTTGAGTTACCCGATTTTCTACGTAACTTGAAATCAGGGTGAAGATGACTTTACTTTCAAGGTAAGTGGTAATTTCACCTTTCTGCACTCTTTAAGTGAAATATTAACACTCAAAGCATGGAAGCCCACTTTTTCAAGGGGCGTGCTGAATCATTTCATGCAGACAAAAATCCCGAACCTCCTGAAGAAAACGACATTCCCTCTTTTATTTTAAAACTTTTTCACCGGCAAATTTTTAATTATGCTCTCTCTCTGTGTTGAAAATCAAATCAAATAAAATTGATGTGAAATTTTCAATGCTTTAATTTCCTTCTTTTTCCTAAATTAGTCAAGCAATTCACACCAATCATCACATTGTAAACTCTACTTTCACACCTGTAATTTCTTCTGATTAATAGTTTTGCAGTCTATCCTTAGTTTGTTTTCGACTACTGACAATTCCTTTGTTTACCAGTTCCAGTTGTCCTTCTTTTATTCTGTCAGGGTCAAATGGTCCAAGTGTTCGTGCAAGCGCGCCTGTATATCAGCTTCCTCAACAGTAAAGTAACAAACTGTTTTCGGAAGTTGTATTTTAAATTTTCCTCCTCTATTTTATAGCCTGCTGCCAATAAAAAATGTGGCAGAAAACCGAAATTCATCATCGACAAGGCAACATCAACTGCTTTGGCCGGTGAGAAAGACAAAGGGGACCTGGGGAAAACATCTAGAAAAGAAATAACTTTTCGAGCAGAGGAGAATCCAACGAAAGGCCTCCACATGAACCATTCAGCAATGGAGGTAAAATTATTTTAACAGTTGCAATAGACTTTAAACCATTATAGACTAGTATAAATATTCTTGTCATTTTTTAAAGCTTAGAAATATTTTCAAACGTCTCAAGTTGATAGTTCAGCAGGATGGATCACTAGACAAGGTAAAAATTTAAGCATCATGATGTCTGTGCTCTCAAGAAAAAATCTCCATAGAATATGATTTGACATCGAAAATTACTACAAGTAATTTTTACTGAATGTAACCGTGACATTCTCTGCAGTGTGGAAGTATGACAACATTAATCTGGGCGTCTCAGCTCAGCTACTGCATGTTGTTTACTCTTCAAACAACAGAGGGTGGGGGAGGAACACTGCTCGTTTAAGAAGCTTGCCAAAAACGTTTTAGTTCACGACTTGATTAGAGTGTACCTACTCTTGTTTATCTTGTGAGCAGAATATTGAAATTTTTCGTAACCAGTGCTGAATAAAAACGTTAACATCTTGGTTGAGAGTGGACAGCAGCTACTTTCGTTGCGCAAATGGTTTTCTTGGTGAAAGTTTTGAGAGGTGATATCTATCGGAATGCCTAAATTTGTACCTTGTATAATGGTCCATTAAGGCTAATCTTGGCTCATCAAACTTATTCATTTCTCATTAAATATTAATTACACCATAACTTTGTGTATTTCATACAGTGTGCAGTTTTGTAGGTTTTAGTCACTTAAATCTGAAACAGGGTGATAAGTTTTTAGGAAGTGGGGGAAAATCTGGGAAATTAAGTCAATTTCACTGAACCTCGAAGAGACAGAGGAAAGTGAAAACGTAGGAAGTCTTTCTCATAAGAATTAGCCACAATCTTTTTTTCTAAAATGTTTTTTTTCTTGGAAACTTTTTCTTTTTTGCAGAAACGTCGAAAGTACATTGAACGAAAAAAGTGTCAAACTTAATAAAACTGAAATGGTTCTTACCGCATTCATCAGCAGAGCTAAATCTTTGCATTTAGGATGTCACAGAAATACCTTTTCATCCTTGGAAAGTCTGTTAATTTTCTCGTATAAATCCTTAAGAAGTTAGGAAATTTCAAATTTAAGAGGATTTGTTGCCATGTTGTAGGCACTAGTGGCTGTTTTTTTGTACGTGCTGCAAGGGCCATGCATGAAAAACTAATGGACTCGTAGCCAGCTGAATTTCGTTATCCATTGAAATGATGGTTTTTACTACCTACTGAGCGCAATATGTTTCTTGCTCAGGAAGTCGTAGAGAACTCTGTGATCGAAGGGACGACATTCTGCCATAAGAAACGACACCTAAAAAACAACTATTTCTGGCTCACTTTAGAAACAACATACATATACATGTCAATAAATTCCTTACTTAGGTACAGGACAGGTGTCGTTAGCTAGTTGGCATATATTTACTTTCCGCTCGATAGGGACCGCCATGCAATGGTCCAATAACAACCACAATACAATGCAATCGTCCAATAGCAACCGCAGTGTAATGCAATGCAATTGTCCAATAGCGACTGCTTGCAAACAGAATATAAACAAGTGCCAACTTTGCTGACAGCACTTCCAGTTATTTTTATTTTTAGCAAGAAATAATAGTTCCTTTTTGCAGAATGTAATTCAGATACAACAGAAATTTATGCGACATCATTCTGCATTTTCTGTTCAGGGTCCTCTCTTTTCTCAATGGCTCATAATAGCTTAAAAACTTAGGAAATTTTTTATACAGAAAATTTTCACAACAGACCTCTCTCTTACACTTCTTGTTCTAAAAAATTGTGTTTTGAAAACCCTCCACATCTTTTTTTTCCGGTATCAAACCGATGCTGCAGCCCTTGAATAATCAATTGCTTCTTTGATGATTTTTGCTTTTTGTAACCATCATTTACTTTATTTTCTCAAATTGTGTGTGCCAATTTTTAATTTACAGAGTTGCTCAAAACTGACTGCAACTGATGATGAAAAACTAGGAAATCTTGACGAGACTTTCGATAGTGAAAACAAACTGTCAAATATCGTCTATAAAATTCCAAAACGTGGGAAAGAAGCAAACAAACTGCTGAAAGAGAAAAAAGAAGCAGAGGGGAGTAAGAAAGAGGTGAGATTACTAAATTTATAGTTCTTCCATCCATTTTTAGTGTATTTTCCGAAGGAAATACACTTTTGCATTTTTTTTTCTTTTTTGTAAAACGTACACTAAGTAATATGGATTGCATTTTACAAAAAAGTACCAAAAGCATCCCAATGTTGCTAAGATTCTGCAACTCACATTCTTTGCAATAAAATGACTGAAGTCGTGTAAAAAATTAAATTTACAAAGGTAATTTAAACTTTGAAATATTCAAAAACTCCGGCTTTCCCTTGGAGATTATTTACTGGACACGTTTCGGTGGCTACCCAGGCCACCATCATCAGCTAATTGATTCATTTTAAAATCGACTTACTGTTGGCTGTGCAGGCGCGTTAGTTACCGGTGTTTTCGTGGGCGGGTTGGGTTTCTGTGGTTCAAATATTTTTTTGAAGGTATAGATTGCAATAACCGATTGTGGATACATTCTAAATCAGTGTTGGTGAAATTCTGTCTATTTTTGAATATCTGGATACTTTCCAAGATATTAAGCATGCTCACTTTCTGGGCAGTTCTTATCAGTTTCGGCTCAAAATTAATATCGTGCCCTTCCTTGCTAAAATGTCTGGCTGCAGCTGATTTGTCTATTTCTCTGTTTAGGGCATTTCTTCTATGTTCGATCCCTCTTTGTCTAATGGTCCTCCAGGTCTGACCACAAAGACTTTGTCACAATCATTGCATTGGATGTTATAGATCCCGGAGTTTTGTTCATTTGGTATTCGGTCCCTAGAAAATAATTGGAATGTTTTGTCTGATGTTGGTTCTATTTTTGGGTGCTGCTTTAAGATTGTATTTTTTGAAAATGATATGTGATGGTGGCAAATGTGTCCTGGTTTGTTTTCAATTAGTTCTAATGTGCTTATTTTCCTAATTCTATTCCTATGTTCATTCTTCCTACGTAGTCAATTTTAATAAAACAATCGAATTTTTCACAAAAGGTACACTTTTTACAAAGGTAATTTTCGTCTTGAATTCATAATTTATTGGGAGTAAAGATAAAAATTGTTTAGATGATCGGTTTACATTTGCAAGGTAAAGAAAGTTGCACCTTCTTAGCGACATTGGAATGCTCTTGGTTCCTTTTTGCTAAATGTAATCCATATGCACTACAGGGTGGAGCATTTTTGGACGTTTTTTCCATCTGAAAACAGACATAACACGTAAGTGGCGAAATGGTCTAAAAACAACGCCTGAATTTTTCTGAATTTTTTGTCAACATTTGGATCGCCCGCATTGACGCTGATGTCAAAATTTGCGGAGAATTCAGGTTTTTTGATGTTAACATGGCAACAATGGCTAATACGACACAAGTTCACCCGACCAAAGTCCTTAAAATTAAATTCACATTGAAAATCTCTATTCGTTTTTTCTCTTAGTGCAACCATTATCGTGTAAAATTCTAAAACCCTTATTTTTCTGGAAATTTAGTACAAATTCTAGTTCAGTCCAGGAGAAATAAGAGTAAGTAGGAATAAATTGCGTAACAGACTTTTCCTACAAGAATATCATCATTAGGTTGGCCTGAATTAACACAAGACATACAAAAAGTTTGCCACGGTTCGAATGCGTAAAACCCCTTAAAATGCCTAAAATTCAAAGAGACGGCCTTGTTTTGATTATCAAGCATCATGGTAATTTAAAATGTGCATCTAGTGTGGTGTGAAGTGGCCTCCTCACGTCATTTTGGTCGTAAATTTCAAATACAGTGTCAAATAAAGCCCCTGGTCCATCGGGGTGAACCAAATCCAGGAAGGTGGCCTACTTTGAATGGCAGGAGGGTGACTTTTAAAGTTTGATTGTAATATATTTTAAAGGTTACGATTTCTGTATCACATTGATCATGGTCAAGCAGTTTGATGAATATGTTCAAGATTTATTTTTCTTTTATAAGACCTTATACATGACCCAATGAATAATGCCTGGTCAGGAGGGCTGCGTAAAACGGATTGGCTGAATCCGAAAGTTACAAAGGTAGAAGATGGCGCGGTGATTCAAGTGATGATTTTAGTGAATGAAGACAGTTTTGGTCGTATTTCAAATGTAAAGTTAAAAATGCCTTCTAATCAAGCAGGGTCTCCCAAGTACAAAATAAGTATGTGACATCTAAATTTAAAGGATAGAATCAGTGATCCCAAGCGTACGGATATTTCCGTGCCGCGCGGACCTTCCCTATACCCGCGCGGACAGCGTATGGACCAAAACCTTATGGGAAAATTTTTCCCTATCTTAAATGATCCGTACGCTCGCCCGGCCCTGCCCGTGCGTCTATTAATCCGCTTTTCTTTGCAATATTTATTACTTTTGCGGAAGGTATTGATACAATTATGTTTAGTATGAAAGCTGGGTATCGTTCGGGAACAAATTATATACTTTTTGCATTAATTATATTGTATTCTTATCGAAATTCAGTCATTTCATTTAAGGCCCGTGCACTCGCCCGGCCCAGTCCGTGCGTCTGTTAATCCGCTTTTCTTTGCAATATTTATTACTTTTGCGTAAGTTATTATACAATTATGTTTAGTATGAAAGCTGGGTATCGTTCGGGAACAAATTAGATACTTTTTGCATGAATTATATTGTATTCTTATCAAAATTCAGTCATTTCATTTAAGGTCCGTCCCTGTTTTCTGTATTGTTGTGCTTTTGTGTTTGATCACTTTGACATTTTTTCTTATTTTTATTTCTCAATTTCGCCAATGTTATTGATATAAAGAAGCCACGAATAAAACCCAGGTATCCTACAGGACCTGATTTAGTACTTTTTGTATTAATTTATGTGTTATTCAATCAGTTCAATGGGTTAGGAATTATGAATTTCATGAAAAGTCAGCTCCTTTCTTTTGAATTATTGCTTTTTGATCTAGGTACCTATAATTGTTCCGATTATTTTTTCCTGCCAATGCTTTCTAGAGGACATAGGTACTTGAATGTCGCTATTCAAGCATGATTTGGACGTAGGTAGCTACAACAGTTTGTTCGCAGCATTCAAAAATCACTGCTAGGTATTTTTTAAAAGAGAACAAATCAACATCATTCCTTGAAATTCTCTCAGAATTTTCTTTGCCCAGAGAGGAAAAATCATGGAAGTTCTTATAGGAATTGATGTTTAGTAGGTATGGCTAAAAGTTCACAATACTTTGAACTAGAATTCTCATTTATCAAGATTCACCACCATAGTTCATAATATTTAAAAATCACGGGAGGCGATTCACGGAGCACGGAGCGGCACGGACATACACGAGCCCATCCGGAGAGTGTACGGACTTTTCAAGATAGGAGCACCTGGGAACACTGGATAGAATTGAAAATTTAAAGTGTGATAGTAAAAAATCTTTGAAAGTGGTCTACCAGTTCCATTAGATGTTTACAATTAGTGTTGGATTGAGTTCTTTTACCCAAATTCCAAATTTTAACTTTTGAATCCTTGGGTCCGAATCCATCGCCAATCCTTAACTTTTGAGAAAATCCGGACCTTTTTTGGTATTTATTTTTTCTTGATTTTAATACAGGTTTGCGATATTGCGACGCGGCGAGTATTCATATCGATATTTACTGTTTGAGAACATTCTGGAACGAGTCAATGTTTGAGATCGATGAGATAGAGGGATGATATGGATATTTGACGCCATTCGAGAACCTTCTTGATTCGGCTTCATGGCGCGAATTTTGAAATTTCGGAGGATTCGGGGATTCGGGTTCGAGCATTTTGACACAGAATCCCAAATCCGAATCCACGTCCCAACACTATTTGCAATTAATTTTATTCCTCAGTAAGACCTGAAATCGAGGATGGTGCTCATCGTGACTATCTCCATAGGAGCAACCAATAAAACAACAGTATAATTAATCGCACGATTCCAAGAGAAACTGCTGGATAAGTGATATTTGCAACAGAGTTATTGCTAAAAGAAAAAGAATGAAAACATTGATGATTCACACCACTGCATGTTCTTCAGTATATTTTATGAGAAGAGTATCCGTCAGCTTTTGATTCTAAAGATTGATTTTTTCAATTTGATTTGGCTATAATTCTCACATGACCTGGTTTGCTTTATTCAAATTTTAAATCAAAGAAAGTCTTGGTTCTCTGGGGACTGAAAATATTTAAAACGCTGATATCGTATAGAAATCGGTACCTTATTTTCGAAGATGTAATACAAGCATATTTTAAAATTGGACGTATTAATGCTAAATGGAACTATGTTGCACGCAAACACCATTCAGATAATTTCTTTCAGCAGATGTACCTCCGGTTAACACTACTGCCTTTAAAGGCGGCCATCATGGATTTGGAACCTCCTGTTTGACCATTCATTTTCTACTTCACATTTTACCAAAATTACACAAGGAATGATACTTCTCTTTACTCATTGTGTCATTATTTATCTTACTTTAGCCTACCCTCCTAACTTGGCAGCCTTCTTGAGTTTTGGGCAGTCCAATTAACAAGGCAGTATCCATCACCTCATACTTGAAATCTACGACCAAAATTATGGTGAAACTACCTAAGCATGTATCTCGGTTTGCGACGCTGCAGACTTCCCGTCATACTTCATTTTTTGAATGGAGAACTATGCAACAGAAACTCTTAAAAACTTCCATGCTTTTTTGTCTCAGTGCGGAGCAAATTCTGAAAAAACTGCAAGGAATAATGCTGATTTGTTCTGCTTTAAAAAAATAAAATAAGAGCTGAAATTATTAAATAATGCAAACAGGATACTTGGTTTGGGAATTTTGCAGTCTATAGTTCATATTGAACTGATACCTCACTTAACTTATCATGCGAATGAGTAGTTCTAGGAAAAAATGTCAGGGGGACTTTTAGTGAATATAGGACAAACATACCCTCCTGCCGTCTAACGTTGGCCGCCATCCTGGATCTGGTGCATCCCGATCGACCAGGGGCTTTTTTTGACACTGTATTTGAAATTTACGACCAAAATGATGTGAGAGAGGCCACTTCACACCACACTAGATGCACATTTTAAATTACCATGATGCTAGATAATCAAAACAAGGCCGTCTCTTTGAATTTTAGGCATTTTAAGGGGTTTTACGCATTCGAACCGTGGCAAACTTTTTGTACGTCTTGTGTTAATTCAGGCCAACCTAATGATGATATTCTTGTAGGAAAAGTCTGTTACACAATTCGTTCCTACTTTGTCTTATTTCTCCTGGACTGAACTAGAATTTGTACTAAATTTCCAGAAAAATAAGGGTTTTAGAATTTTACACAATAAAGGTTGCACTAAGAGAAAAAACGAATAGAGATTTTCAATGTGAATTTAATTTTAAGGACTTTGGTCGAGTAAACTTGTGTCGTATTAGCCATTGTTGCCATGTTATCATCAAAAAACCTGAATTCTCCGCAAATTTTGACATCAGCGTCAATGCGGGCGATCCAAATGTTGACAAAAAATTCAGGAAAATTCAGGCGTTGTTTTCAGACCATTTTGCCACTTTCGTGTTATGTCCGTTTTCAGAAGGAAAAAAAGTCCAAAAAAGCTCCACCCTATTGTACTTTGGACAAATTAAGATTTCCTCTCACGTCCGATCAAATTTTAAGTAAATTGTGTGGCAAAATGGACCATGGATTTCTGACACATTCTCTTTCATATTTCTTTAAATTACTGAACTCAAAATTAATTATGAGGAGCAGGAGCCCTGCAGTTTGCTATGTTACCATATCAAGCCTCAACACGTATTCACGAAATATACTCTTGATCTCATAACAAAATTCTTTAAATTTACAATTAGTCTAAAGAGCCGTGGAAGATAACTTTTTGTTGTAACTTTGTGCACTCTAAATGTTGTCCTGAAATGAGATATCAATGGGTGATAAAGAGCCTTAATTTAATCTTTGACCACCGAAGGTGTTTGGTATGTTTATAATCAAGCTATTTTCAATTACGAAACTAAAAATTGGATTATTCGGCCGTTTTAGGCACAAACGTTTTTTTCCCCTATCAGTTTTACGATTTCTTGTATTGCAGATGGATGAATTTGAAGCTTTGGCTGCCTCCTTAAATTCTCAGTTTCAAGAAATTGATCATTTCCAACTTGCTGTCGAATGACTTCCTCGCCTTAATTCTTAGCGGCAAAGTTAAGTAGCAAATTTCAAAGAAAAAGTCAGTCTGTCAATCAAATTTTGTTCTGAGGAAAAAATACTTGTGAAATTAATAGGTATTATCTCCTGGTAAAATTAATCATCCAGTTGAAATTAACTACGGTGTTGTGAATTCACATATATATTCAACTGATTTCAATGCAAAGACAATGCACCGTTATCAAGTCACTCTGTGCGAATTATGATAAGACATACATTGGACATTTTGAAGAATCTTTCCCTTCTTTGGAAACTTTCCGAGGAAAGCTCCCAGAAACTTTCCTGAGATGGAAACGAAGTGTTGCTGACAATTCCTGGAACAAGTTCCTATTTCTGCTTAGATTTTTAGTTGAGCATCATAAAACTCGTTAGAAGCTGTTATTCTTTCACTGATGGCAATCAGAGTGAGTTGGTGTTACTTCAGCTTCCTTCTGAGAATAATATATGAGGCACTTTGTATCAAAACCTGCGATCTCCTTTGTGCTGTCTAAAAATTTGGCAATCACTTTCACTTACTCGTATTATAAAGAGAGTAGGTAAGTTTCTATTCGCATACTTTCTCAAGAATTTTCCATATGTTCGTAAGAAAATTATGACAGTATTTCATGCATAAAGTCTAATCGATTAATCCTTTTTAAAAATTACATAAAACATCTGCCAATTTTTTAGATGTTGCAATGGAAATTGCAGGTTTTGATACTAGGTGCCTTGGATCCCACTTACTCTCACTTGACCCTCATGTCTTCCTATCAATCTCCTTCTGTAATTCAACTTCAGGCATCAAGTGTAATTTACTGTGTATCTCTACTGAACGTATGTAAAACTGCATGAGTAGTTCATATTAGCACTAAAATTGGAAAAGAAAGCTATCATTTTACAACTTTCAGAATTAGAGGAAGTTAATAGTTTCTAGGATTCAAGTGAAAGAAAGAGAGATAAGTCATCTATGAGTGGTTCTGTAAATCATCTGGTTGTAGAATGAAATGACGTACCTAATTATCATAAGTATAAAGGCACGACCTACAAAGAGATTTTTATCATTTTGTCCCCCATTTTGGTACTGCCCTTCTTTCAAATTTCTCTCAATCTGGAAGTTGAAGCTTTTAAATTGCTCACTCACCAAACACCTCATTTTCCTCCCAGAATCAGTGCTTCACCTGCTGATTAGATGCCACTCCCCTGAAGCTCAGGAAATGCTGCCTTGAATGTGAAAAAGGCCAAAAAAAAAAAGAGAAAAAAAAAGACTGATTTAGTACCTAATCCATTCACTGTGCTGTCATGCTGTGGAGGTGTCAGCGCAAACCACTGTACAGGAATTCCCAGAAAATGATTGGGTCCTGAAATAGTCCTCACACTTCATCAGTTACACATAAACACCTGACAATGGAAAAACAAGATTGAAAAAAGAATCAGAACACCAATTGCCAATCATTAGCCTGTGAGTATACAAGAATTCAAACTTTTTATTGAAGAGACTTGTATATCATCTGTGTATTGTAACTTAGAATTACATATTGTATTGTAATTTATTTGATCTTATTATTCATGAAATACCTAATTTCAAGTATTCATCTAAAATTTGTCTTATGCAAACTTTCCGCTCGGAGATAATAAGACTTGTTTGTGTACTATTTTTTTATACAACATTATTTTCCATATAAAATCAATAGTATAAATACGTAAGTCAAAAGCTTGTTTTATTTCTTCAATTCCAAGACCTGCTCATGGCTGTGACTATCACATCTGAAATGCCATGAAGATGTTGAAACAGAATTGATGGATACGGTGGAAAAAAAGGGTACAGTGTTTGTACCAGCCAAGCCTATGCACGGCTCCGTTGAAGGGAAGTTATATGAAAAGTGACTGGTCGTCTCCGAACTCTTCGGCATCTTCAAGTAGGGTAAAAATACTATGTTTTTAGCCAAAAATCGAAATGTGTTGTTCGAGCTCCTCGAAAAATAAATCGACTTTTAGGCTTTTTTCTCAAAAAAATCACAAAATTGAAGAGATTTCCATTTTTTTCAAAGACAAATCGTATCGCAATCTAAAATCTAATTATACCGTTAAAAAGCCCTTGCTTTCAGCTTTCTAACGGCCTATAGTTTTTGTAATTTGGAGCAACTGACCGTCTATAAACGGAATTTTACTGCAATCATATCAAGGAATTTTCCGCCAACTCGGACGGCCGGTTCCCTTGAATTTATCTCTGCTATTTTTGAAATTAAAAAATAAAACATGCACACCGTTAGAAAGATCACTCTCTCAGCTTTTTATTGGTATAATAATTTTTGAATTTTGAGCAACTCAACGCCGGCACATAGGAATTTTTCGAAACCATGTCAAAAAACGAAGAAAAACGGGTGGCCCCGGTCAAAGTCAATTTCTCACCGCCCATATGCACCAAAATAAAAAACCAGCATGTCGTTGGAAAGCTGAAATCGTCAGCTTTCAAATGGTACCATGGTTTTTTTGGTAGCGTTAAAAATCATGAGTAAAAATAGGAATCTCCGTCGAAGACGAAACCTTGTATTTTGGCTACTCTTTTTTGTGGGGAGGCATCTCTTAATTTTTCCCCCGTAATTTTTGGGGGGATTTTGGTCACTCTGAACATTACCTGAGAGTCCTGTGTCCCATTAGACACATTATGAATCACACCTGACTCAGTGAAAATGCATGGTTGTCAAATTTGGCCATTTATCATAGAGAGTCCCTACTACCTTTGCCTATTGGGAGCATTATGCCAAAGTGCCAAAGAACACTTCCTTCAAAGAGACAAGCAGTACAAAAGCAGCAGCTTACTGCAACAAGAACCATGGTCATGTTTATAATTTTACAAATTAACTCTGCTAGACAAAATCATTTTGGTAAAATCACAAAAATGATGAACCCTGTGTTTACAGGAGCACCCTGGCGAATGTTCAAGCAATTTCAAATGTCGATATTGCAGGGAAAATATAGCTCTCTACTTCATGGTTATACACAAGCTCCAACTTTATCTTCAAAAATATGACCGGCGACGGTTCAAGCGTGCATTTTATGTAACAAAATACAAATGTAAAGCATATCGCTAGATTCGGCATCGCAGTTGAATTTATTGTCTGCATCCTTTTCAAAATTGTTGAATGTAACGTCTGAAGTTCAAAATGGAGAAATTCAAGGCATTAGAAGCGCCTTCTACGAAAAGAAGACATTTGACATTGTTTCCCTGTATTCATCAGACCGTTGAAAATTTCATGTCATGTTATTAACAGTTCACCGATTTGGATTCCTCCAAATCCGAATTGTCGGAATGAAACAATCAGTACCCGTTAAGGGAATTAAAATCTCGCTGATCCGACTTTTCACCGGGGAGGCACTGTAGCCATGATTTTGGGAGCTTCAGTTTTTTGGCCTTCAATGACACAAAACCGAATCTTGCTAGACAATTATTCTCCAACGTTACAAGAGACTATACTTAATTGATGGACAGTAAGAGGATGTTGCACAGAAACTCGAGAAGTTTCTAAATTGACACCAATACTGCATTTGAAAAACTGCTGATTTAGAAAAATTTGGGGAAACGGAAGGTGGAGACTTTCAAGATACTCAGACTTCAGAAAGTGAAAAAATATTCTGTGACACTGAAAAGGTAGCTGAAGATGGAAAATTTGTAGTGTAATTACCGTTGAAAGAAAAGCCGAACTTGAGGCAATATAGAATCACTATGATTAAACTTTTCAACTTTTAAAGAGGATTGGATAAGAATGAAAAGTGTGCACACAGATTTCATACGAGATTACATCTCATTGAATCATATGAGTTCGGTTCCGGAAAATGAAGAGGATGTGGAACCAGCTTATTACCTACATCCCTCATTTAGATGTGCTCCGAGAGAGTAGTTTGACTACAAAGCTACATGTCGTGTAGAATGCTTCTTCATCCTAGACAATTTCAAGATCCACAAATTCAAGAATATGCATCTCAAAATGGTATCGAATGGAGTTTCAATTCTCCTCATTTCCTACATCACGGCGGATCGTGGGAAAGCGCAGAATTGCAATTTTTGCTTGTTGCCTATACGTTTATTTGAAGGCGCTGAAAAAATTGCAATTTTATTGGAATGAACTTGCAAGAAATGTAGGTTATGCTTGTTGCCTAACCTTCTTTTTCAAGGCACTATAAAGACTGCAATATCGATCATGTTGAAACAAATTCACGCCATGTGCCTGGCAATTTTCTAGTTGTTTTAAAGTTTTTTCGACTTAAATGTCTCACCTAACCCATATAGCCCAACATATTTTGAAAATATTGTCACCTTTATCAAAATATTTTCATGACAATATTGTAATTAAAATATTTTCAAAATATTTTGAAAATGTTTTTAAAACATTTTAAGGGAATATTTTGAAAATGTTTACAAAAAATATTTTTAAAATAATTCAAAAATATTGCCTGTAAACATGCATGTTTAAAATATTCCTTAGGAAAGTTTTGAAAATATTTTAAAAATATTTTTTGAAAATATGTTTAAGTTCTCAAGTTAGTATGGGGTGTAATTTACACCGGTGTAAATTTAGTGTAAGTACCTATTACGTGATATCGAAAAAAAAATCAGACAAAAAAAAAAAATATGAAAAAAAATAACACAAAAAAAAAATAAATAATAGGCAAAAGAAAGAAGCCTGAGAAAAACGGCGTTAATCAAATCTATTATGAAAGTTGAACCGCGCACTGACGCAATGCATGCTATAACAGCCTTAACAGGCGTGATTTCAACCCAGCTCATCATCAGCTCCCTGTGGCTCAGTGGAAGAGTGTTCGGCTATGAAATTCGCGGGTCGGGTTCAAGCCCACTCAAGGGCGTCCGGTATTTTACGCTGCTAACCGTCGTAGGACATCAGGTAAGTATGGGTTCTAGTTATTCTAATTTCCCCGGAAAATTTAGGGGTTGAAATTTAAAGGTCGTCAGTAATGAAATTTCTTTGAAAAAAAAAATTGCAACTTTTTTACAATGAGTAGGTCAGATGTTGTAAAATAATTGCAATTTTCTTGCAAGAAAGTTGAAATCATCTGGAAATTTTATTTCATTTAAATTGCAATTTTTTCGTTGCAAAATGCTACTTGGGTTACAAGCTTTAAGTCTACTCTCTAAATAGTGAATCAGTCAAGAGTGTTTCAAGCTCAGGATTTGGCCAATCTCGTGGTGAAAATAGAGGCTGTAATGAATTCTTGTCTGCTGGCTCCACTGTCTTCCTCTCCCAATGACTATGAAGCATTGACTCAAGGCCACTGTTTAATTGGAATAGAGCACTATGATGTCGTTGCCGAAAAGAACCACGGCTCAGCATTTAAAATCATGCAATATGCTAACTGTTGAATGATTTAGGGGTGGTGAAAATGAAGAAAGAACTACAAGGGTTGCATTTGAACATATTTATATGAGGAGCTAAGTACATGAACGCACAGGCAAACAGAGAAAGATATGTAAGTGCATGGTTCGCTAGCAACTTGAGAGACGCCATGATTTGCTGAATGAAAGTTGCGATGTTGCCAAGTGAGGTTGCATAATGTCAACACTAACCGCGTAGAACGACTTCCAGACCGATTCATCTCATTTTTGGCGTCGTTGGACAAAAGAATACCTCCTGAATCTCCAGTGCCGTGCAAAACGGCATAACATCAATCGTGACATCAAAGTTAGCCCACTGGTTGGGGTAAAAAACAGGAATACACCCGCAATGTGGAACCGAAACCGAAACCGCACCGCACCGCACCGAATTTGGGACGTGTGTCATCGAAACATACCCTGATGCCGATGGACACGGTAGCAGAGTGGTTAAAGTAAAGACCCCAACCTCAGTGTTGGTTCGAGGTGTCACCAACCTCTGTCCGTTGCCTGTTCTGATCAAGTCTATCAGCCGGGAGGCAGAATGTGAAATCCTATGTGGCACCTTATGTGTAAGTGTGTATCAGCCGACACCTGAAGAAAGTAACAATTTATAAAATAAAAGAACTTTTTCGGAGGTTATTGAGTTCTTATTTTACTCATGTACTGCTCACATTTTGTCTTTCCAAATAATTTAGTAAAGTTATGAACATTCATCTTTATTTATTTTAAGTAAGATTCGACACTGTTCATCAATAAGGAAAGATGACCCTGAAACCGCCAGTCCACAAATTACAATCCTCGACTGATTCCAACGGAGCAAACCGAACGTCGTCAAATTAATGAAATAGATTTTCGGAAGTAGAGATGTATTCATGGAGGAAAAATTTTGTATCATTACAACATGGTCACTGCGTTTAATATAAGGGTCTTTTAAGTTTACAGGCAAAAAAGAAAAGACAAAGCAAGCTGGAAAAAGTAAAACCTGGCAGGATTAAAGTAGTTGCGTTGGTTTTAAATACAGGGTGTTCTAGGATTTATCAGCAGTAAACTCATTGTTTAAAAATTACCGTGCATGGGTCTCCACAGGAACCTTTGAATTTCTTAAACATTAACCCTCTATGGCATGAATTAATTCTGAATCCTGGATTCTTCGGGACAATAATCTCGAGTTGTGGCTATCATAAAAACATTGAGTTCCAAATTCTTTTCCTGAAATTCCAAATTTTAAGTAATCATTTTTTCAAAAAAGAAAACACTGATGAAAATTTGCAAAACTATGCCACAGAGGAAAGATTCAAATTGTAAGAAACCAAAAAATAAGTTGTTACAAATAAGTAACGCTATGCCATAGAGGGTTAAGAACAGAAAGTTAAAAGAAAGCTACAGATGTTTGAATGATCAGCACAACATCTATTCCTTGTTGTTCCTCCCTGAAGGTTCCTCTACCCTTTTTCTAACTTTTCTGAGTTTGCTTTTATTCTTTTCGTGATTTGACCGAGGAGTAGATGTACACTGCTTAAAAGTCTCTCCTAGCTCTTGCAGATAGTCTAAAAAAGATGGTATGCTTTATACAGCCTTTTTCTTTTGTACTAGAGACAAATTTAGTTTTATACATGGGCTTTGTCTAACTCTATATTAATTGTGGGACTCAGCTGAATTTTCCTGCTCAAATTATGTTTTGTTTCTATTTGTGCACAATAAAGCGTATGCAGATGCTCAGTGGTCACAGAATAAAGCACAAAAAACTGAATTTGACAAACTAACTTAGGGGGATATTAAATCCTAGTTGCTAGTGGGCACAGAAACACTGAAATGACCAAGTTAAGAAAATGTTTGGTATTTATGTAAGGTTATTCTTCAACCTTATTGGAATGAAGTTTTTATTCCTGGTAGGATAAAGTTGTTGATGATATATTTTCTGCTTTGGGGCTCTTCATAAATGACCTCAAGCACTTTTTCCAATGTTTGCCCATCCTTGTAAGCTACCCGTTTGGGACCTTTAGACCCAACCTTAAAAATGACATCTGATTCAGCTATACCTTTCTCCCCTCAATTTTCGACAAAAATGAGGCACACTGAGAAAAAAAAGAAAGAACAAATTTTCAGCATTAAAAACATGAGCAATCTTCTGTATGGTGTGTTAAATGTAGAAACACCTTTAAAAAGAGACAATCAATGAGGTTATGGTTAATAGTTGCAGGAAAACCTGCGTTGAACAAGTGTAGTTTTAACTGATGTAAGATGAAAAGGAAATAGTTCACTTTTTAACTTATCCTCTCTCTTCAATGTTTTAAATTTTCAAATCTTCATGCTACTGGCAGCCTTAACTGGTACCGAAAAGTTGACATCAGGTTTGACTTGACCCTCCCTTACACTTTTGTCAAGCACTCTTTGACTCTAGGACCATTATGTCATTCATGAAAAGCCTCTCTTATCTTCCATCATAAGTTTTCTTTGTTTCTTACATGGCAGAAAAAAAGGATCATCAGTGAAGTATACTAGCAAAAAATAACAATTACACAGGTCGGCAAAAAAAGAAGAAACAAATTATTATGAGACCACTGGGGATTTGATAGTTAATACCTGTGTAATTTTCATGCTTTCCTAAAAAAATTGGCTTTTCAAAGGAAAATTCAATTTTTAAGAAAACAGGGCATGATAGAAAGCAATGAAGGTCAAAGCAACGAAGGTCATTTCTGGTCTCAGCAGTCAAAATGACACAGGTACTTATGCACCACATGCCTGAACAATTTTTTATACTAGGTATGTCTGATGACGAGGGTTTTACAATCAAATGTCATTATCCGCCCATCCCCTATGTAAAACTGATCTGCTTGTTTTGCATCTGAAAGGATGGTGAATAATATTTAATGAGGTGTTTGATGGAACTGATTTTCCAGAAAATTGAATTTCCCACATAATGTTCAGGTGCAGAAAATGCATGTTTTTCGGAAATTCAAATTAATATTCCGTAAAACTTGTGGGCGATGGAACTGACTATGGAGTGAGGAAACCACCCGATACAAACCGAAGAGACTTTCAGCCAGAAGTAGGTAGGAGTAATCCCATTACTATTCTGGATAATTTTAATTCCCTGTCCTTTCAGATGCAAAACAAGAGGATCAGTTTTACATGAGGTAAATGGGGGGGGGGATTGGACCATTCGATCGTGGAACCCTTGTTATCAGAAACAAAAAAGAAAATTGAATAGGAATGCTCTGCATACAAAGCCATGGACTTTTGACTGCAAAATCCTAAGATGACCTTTAGCTTATCCCACAACATGCACCAAATTCCTGAAAAATAGAATTTTTCGTGAAAAAACCAGTTTCGATTTTCCGAAGAATTTGAAAGGCACAGAAAAAAAGTATACTATTTTCGGACTCTGCCCTAAAAAATTACACAGGTATCAGCTGTCAAACCAGCAATATTACTTCAGTTGCAAGCCTGAGTCACAAGAAGGCTACAGAATTAAATTGAGAGATGAAAGGGGGAAATAAGAATGCAGCGAGCGATGTCGAACATTTTATGAATGAAGATACATTTTAACACAAGTTCACCTTGAAAATAATCAGATTAGAATTTTTTGAGCATGGTACAAAAATAATGAAGACAGGTTGAAGATTAAATCACATTCTTTTCAATTTTCACTCACAAGCCAATGGCGGTTGTCACTGACGAGTTACAAGACCGACATTAGTTACTCCATTTTTCCACAGTACTTGTGAAGAGTTGGTTTTATCACACAATGGGGACAAGATCTTTACACGTTTATTAACACAGAATATAAAAATTACAAAAACAAGAGAAAACAATTATTAAGTCTACATTTTTCTTCTCTCTCCTTCAAAGAAACCAGTGTTTCAATGTAAGATATGTGCAAAACAATTGATAGCAAACCCTAGGATGTGAAATTAGCAAAGTCTGTTTTTAATTTTATAGTTGGAGCTTTGACGACTTTAACAGAGGGAGTCTGCTCTATTCTAACTTTGGTTTGCTGTTGCTGATTTTGGCTTGATTTGACAGCTGATTCCAGTCTCAGTCTAAGATCCTTCAACTGAGACATAATAATTTTGAATTCCTGAAAGACAAAAAGTGATCAATTTTCATTGAATATTGTGACAAATCTTCAAGTGAATAATACAATTGCTCTAATGAGTAAAAATAAAGGATGCTGATTTAAGTTTTTCTTCAAAACTTATTAAGTTGTTGGATTGCCGCCTGCCCACCCTGACCAGGGCAAAATTTCACTACCCTCCTGCGGCTACAAAGGAAGAGGCAAAGTTGCTTTCTTTTTTTTTTTATTTATTTCCCAAGTCCATGTGGTCTCCCAGCATGTGCTAAAAAAGTTGAAAAAAGGTCCTCTGGAAGAATATTGGTGAAGTTTCTACAATTCCATGATTTACTGTTGTTTTTATTTTATTCATTCCACAACACCCACTTCCTGAAAATTCTCCATAACTCACGGACTGTTTTTTTTCCGCACAACCTACGACCACTCGTTATATACAGATTTTGAAGGCGAATTTAATTAATAAAACTGATTGTGGTTCGAATACAAAATTGGCATCTCTAGGTCTATATAAATCAAAAAGAATTTTTCAGTTCAAAAACTGGAGAAATGTGCAAATAGTCGAGTGAATCTGGCCCAAAAAAGGGGTCTATTTTGCGAAAATCTGAGGAGAAAAAAGTTAGACGGATTCCTATGTAGTTTTGGTCGCTGAATCTAAATCTGATGTTTGCCAACAAAAATTTTGTCCGGAAATGGCCGCCATCTTTAAAAAATGGCGGAAAATCACGTTTTCCCCCCAGAATCTCACTTATTTTGGGGTTTTCGACAAAATGAGTTATCTTTATTTTATGAGTACGTAAAATTTCCCATCGAACGGCTTTTCGATTTTTGAAATCGGACAATTAGGATAAAAGTCATGGGCGATCGCGTTAAGGGTGGTTTTAGGAGTTGATGAATTTTTCGTGAAATTTGCTGCGTAATAGAAACGCTGTAACGCCGTGGGACAACAAGTGAAACAAAAATTCTGAAAATGGTTTGCATATGTCCCCCTTGGTACCAGTGACCCTTCACCATGAAAAAATCCCCCACCCCCGCCCCTCCATCCATCTCCCGCCACCGCCCGGCCCCTTATTCTATGTGCACTTTTTTCAATTTATTCACATTAATTACAGGTGTCGAAAATGTATGCAAAACCCTCATGGACCACTTGGTTTTCCAACTTCTATCACCCCCCTTAACCCCGTTATGACCCCTTCACCCCCTCCCCTCCACCCCAAGCCCTTATTAGCCAAGTAAGAGCCACCGAACCGATTCTGAAGGGAAGATTTTTTTTTTTAGGCGGGGAAAATCTTTTAAAGACTTCATCTTAGGCAGCTAGGAACCCGAGATGGCTGTATGGGATTTCCACCCACTAAAAACCCCTCTGCTTTGGGTGAACCAATTTTAAAAAAAAAGCACTGAATGAATGTTGTCTTGAATAGCTTTTTCTCTGTAACCTTTTCCATAAATCCACTCCAACCCGGTAAATTCGGTATTTCAACAATATGTCCATAAATCCACAAAAAACCCAGCGTTAAGATGAGATGTTGGAATTTGAAACTGCTGCTATCCTGCATGGACCCTTAAAAATCAATTTCGATGCTTTCTTTCGGTTCATATTCGATATTGCAGATTTTAATAGTCAAACGCTTGATGGAATGAACACCTTCCATGCTATGGGCGGCGTAATGTGTATCACACGGCACTCCACAATCAATCAGTTCACCCTGATTAAGTAATACCTGGTAATTTCTCAAAATCCGCCGGTAAAATAGCTCGGGCCTCTGGAGTAACACCCGTTGAAATTTTTGAAAAGAAACGCCACGATAAAATGAAAGACATCAAAATTCTTCATTTGCAGACTGTTAATAAATTGCCTAATCATGATGAAATCTTAACGCTGGGTTTGTTGTGGATTTATGGACATTTTGTTGAAATACCGAATTTACCGGGTTGGAGTGGATTTATGGAAAAGGTTACAGAGAAAAAGCTATTCAAGACAACATTCATTCAGCGCTTTTTTTTAAAATTGGCTCATCCAAAGCAGAGGGGTTTTTAGTGGGTGGAAATCCCACACAGCCATCTCGGGTTCCTAGCTGCCTAAGATGAAGTCTTTAAAAGATTTTCCCCGCCTAAAAAAAAAAAATCTTCCCTTCAGAATCGGTTCGGTGGCTCTTACATGGCTAATAAGGGCTTGGGGTGGAGGAGAGGGGGTGAAGGGGTCATAACAGGGTTAAGGGGGGTGATAGAAGTTGGAAAACCAAGTGGTCCATGAGGGTTTTGCATACATTTTCGACACCTGTGATTAATGTGAATAAATTGAAAAAAGTGCACATAGAATAAGGGGCCCGGCGGTGGCGGGAGATGGATGGAGGGGCGGGGGTGGGGGATTTTTTCATGGTGGAGGGTCACTGGTACCAAGGGGGACATCTGCAAACCATTTTCAGAATTTTTGTTTCACTTGTTGTCCCACGGCGTTACAGCGTTTCTATTACGCAGCAAATTTCACGAAAAATTCATCAACCCCTAAAACCACCTTTAACGCGATCGCCCATGACTTTTATCCTAATGGACCACTAGACATGGTACGAATTCAAGCAATCTGATACATGTTTCTGGACCAGAATTTCACGTAGAACACGATTCGCCCAACGAAAATTACTGAAACCAGCTCCTGATGAAGATATTAACCTTTTTATTTCACATTGGTTAAGCGGATTTTGAACTGCCCGCTCACGAGAAACTCAAAGCTCTACGTGAGTCAAATTGCGCACCACAACAGTTTCAGCTAGCTTCTCAATCGATCACTGTTCATAACCCACCATGTGTTGTTCAAATTATAAGCAATTTGCTATAGCTGAGCCCGCAAGCGTCAAAATTGAGGTTGCCAGATTTTTATATCGCAAAGACTGTAATGATAATGTTCAGCCTGCGATGTGAATCACGTAGAGCATTGAGTTGTAATGAGCGGGTGGTTTGAATTCACGCATCAGGAATCATTTAATATCATTGTAAGGAGTTAATTTCGGTAATTTTTGTTGTGCGCATCGTGTTTTACGTGAAATTTTGGTTAAAAAATATGTATCAGAATGCTTAAATTCGTACCTTGTCTAGTAGTCCATTGTCCGATTTCAAAAATCTAAAAGCCGTTCGATGGGAAATTTTACGTACTTATAAAATAAAGATAACTCATTTTGTCGAAAACTCCAAAATAAGTGAGATTCTGGGGGGAAAAGTGATTTTCCGCCATTTTTTCAAGATGGCGGCCATTTCCAGACAAAATTTTTGTTGGCAAACATCAGATTTAGATTCAGCGACCAAAACTACATAGGAATCCGTCTAACTTTTTTCTCCTCAGATTTTCGCAAAATAAAATGGCAGATTGACTGGACTAAAAATACAGCCCCAAACTAAAAACTTGGGATTTTCTCTTAGTCCAGGCATTAGAGACTTAAAAGTAGCTCTTGTAGTAAAAAATAATAAAAAGAAGGGAAAAAAGGGACAAAAAAGGGGGAATAATGAAACAAAATAAAATCAAACAAAGAGGCTCCACCAAACACAATGAGCAAGTGCCATTAGTGGGTTTTTTATTTTCTTTTTTTTTTTTTCTTTTTTTTTATTACATATATGTCTGTTGTTACCTACTGTACACTAAAATGAGAATAAATTCACTGCCTCAAGAAAGATGGAATAGACAGCAAAATTGGGACGAACTCATTTTGCAAAAGATTCAGATTCAACCTTCACTCATGAAAATCATTTTGATAGTATCCTTGATGCATGTGACCATTGTAACCACCAAGTTTCAGATCAATAAGATCCCCCCCCCCCTATTAACCCCTTGTTAACCCTTCATATTCAGGTAGACACACTTGCTGAAGTTGCTGAATCTGATGAGCGGATATTTTGAAAAAACTCAAGGTCGTGACTTCAACCAGTGCCTTCATTTTAGGAGAGTACTTAGTAAATGTAAATGCCGAATTTCAGGACAGTCAAGGCATACTCCCCTCCCCTAATCTTCCCAACTGACAGATAGGTCATGAAAATACCATGGTTGAAGCAGGAAAAGTTCTGTCTAGCTGGGATTAAATGCAAATTGCTACATTCCAAAGTCCTTACAATCACATTAGGTCTTCTTGTTTCAGAATTTACAGGGAACAGACAGAAAAAATTTTAATTTGAACAACCCTGTGAGTACATCATTACAGTTAACTACCACTAATTAGTAATGACAGCTTTTTTGTAACTCAGTGAAATGCTGCTCCATCAAGGGAAAGATTATGGTCAAATATATTTCTTACCTGAGGATACTGAGGGCCAATTTTCATGAGCCATTGTAAACTGATTTCGTGTAAAAGTTTGGCATGGTGATTAATTGCTTTAAAGTTGGCATCAGGAAGAAGAAATTCAATTAATACTGGCACTAGCACACTTAACAGTTGGATTCCTATGGTTAAAGGCAAAAAATAAGATGCAATTATGAATCATGGTAATCACATATGCTAAAATTGACGGAAAAACAAAATTCTCAAAGAGCTTAATTCGACATCAGGGGAAAAATTATTAAGTTTGTTACAAGAATGCAGGGTTCACGATGAAAATATCCTTAAACATAGATTTAATGTGATTTGATTTGTGTTTTCAGCCAGGAAAAATAAAAACTGAATATTTACATCCTTCGCTTTTCTCTAGCTTCATCTGTTGGCAGTTCATTGCTTGATAGCTCTGCAACTGGACTGAATAGGATTAACACCGAGAAAACTGAATTGGCGGACGCGAAAATATATAATGTCCATTATTTTATTTTTACTTTTTAAGCTAGACCTAATCTGCAGGTGAAGGAGCGGCCATGTACATACAAATTGGATCTGTTAAGGGCCTTCTTCGCTCTCTTTTGAGGAATCTGAACCCAAGAATCATATAAAAACGTCTCATGTCCATTGGCAGAATTGCCAGCAGAATTTGGCGTCGGCAGAATTTAGCCAAATGCAATAACTGAATATTGAATTCCCAGAGTGCAGGTATGAGTAAGTTCTTTGACATTAAATTCACCCTTCTTTACCCAATATAGGGCATTATGGGCTGTCCTGAACAAATCTTGTGAGATCTATCTTAAACCACATAAGTGTTCATGATCCAATAGTCTCTCTAGCCGATTTTTGAAATTGACAGACAAGGCGATGTGTGGAACACTCAATCAAAGAAAGGGACAACGACTTCATTCCACATTCAACAATGAGTTATTTTATAATACTAGGTTAGGAATATATCAGCTGATGAGTTAACCTACTCCCCCCCCCCCCTTGAGGTTTCCTTAATTACACATTTAGGACATTAGCATTATGTTAATTATGACATTATTTCGTTATTCATTTAATCATTTTCATTTCATTATAATCAACCAATTTTAAACTTAAATTTATTAGTTCTTGTTTTTCTTCGTAATAAAGTGTATAAAATAGTGCATCCTAATTTTTCACTTGGTTGTGATCTTGAAGCCACGACTCTAGGGTAAACGCCGTAGTGATTCTTCTCGTCTGCAGGAACTTGCAGGCACTTTCGAGAGGAGTCTGGAAGCGCTGCCTTTACGCAAGGAGGTTCTTTAGGGTCAAATTGAAATTCCATTAAAAAGTAGACAAATTCCAGTTGTCGTTCGTCGACCAAAATGCACGGAATAGTCACCTTCCTTGCCTTGTTCGGTGAATCCGTCACGTTCGATGTCCTCATCTTGATTGAGACTTGATGCCTTTAAAAATGAGCAAAAATAACTCACTGGGTGCTCCTATTAAATTATTTTCATACCGTTTGCATGACACGTCTCACTTATGAGTAAAATTCATATTTTACGTTTAATTTAGACTTGTCGCCTAGAAATACACGGAATAGTCACCTTCCTTGCCTTGTTCGGTGAATTTTTTTTCAAAAATGCACCCTTCCGCCTTTCGAATTTAGCCACCATCTTGAATTTAGGGCACTCCCTATAAGCAGGGGGACTGTTTTGACTTGAGACATGAAATTTACAACCAAAATTTCATAAGAATTGATACACCTCACTCTCATTTTTTACGTAAAAATCGAAAAAATTCACCCTCCTGTCTTTCAAATTTAGCCGCCATCTTGAATTTAGAGCACCCCCTTTGACCGGGGAGCTTAGATTACATTGAACCAAAATTACATTGGAAACGACACCTCACTTGCCCAATCACGTAAAAATTGAAAAATGACCCTCTTGCATTTCAAATTTGGCCGCCATCTTGGATTTGAGTCACCCCCTTTGACCTAGGGGCTTTTTGGACTTCAGAAATGAAATTTGCGACCAAAATTACATAGGAAATGATACCTCACATGACACTGTAGGAACATTTTAAAATACCGAAATCCCATAGGCCCTTATTATGGCCGCCATTTTGAATTTTCGTCATTTTGGGGGGTGTTCCGGGGTCGGACCGTGGCAAACTTTTTGTATGTTGTTCAGGAGGACCTACTGATGACGTTTACACAGGAATAAATTGTTATGCAATTTGTTCCGGGTTAAGCCCTTTTTTTCCATATTTCTCCCTGGCTAGTAGGTAATTTTGATTGTTAAGCTCCGTCAATTCTTTGTCGATTTGGCTAGATGCATGATCAGTTGTTCTTCTGAGATTTCATGCTTCATTATTCTTCTTCAGGCATTCGTTGTTCTACTTTAAGTTCAGCAAGAAGTTAAGGAAAGCTTACTTCTGTTCCTTATAACCAACAAACTAACGATGTCTTCTACCGTCGATATGCATCTTGTTACACTGCTAATATCATCTCTATCTCTGTCAAGAGCTGCTTCCGCCATTTGGGCTCTTTTGAACAAGTTGATACTTTGAGGAATGACGTCATCAAGTGCCTTTGCCAAGATGCTGATTTCCTTCACAGGGATTTTCACATCAGACTTCAAATGTATATGTTCTGAAGTACAGGAAAAACCGCTCAAAAACAGCAGCATTTAATTGAGTTATACTCTAATCATTAGATTTGGGTACAAAAGCATAACATTTTTATTCTTCTTGAATAATCATTCCCGCCAGACAAAATTGTTGGGTGCACGCTTCCTTGTGTTTGTGAAAGTTAAAGTACTCTCTGCTCTGATCGTTATTCTAGACGATTTAGTGATACAGGAATATGCCTTCTTCTTCTGTTTTTGTTTATTATTTTCTTATTTTGATTTGCTTTTTATCATCATCTCTCATCTCATCAGGGGTCCAGCGTGGGTCACGAAGAGTGGCCGCGGATATAATTCCGCAAAGTAGGCTATGAGCATTCAGTCAGGGTTTCATACAGAATTCCATGCATAGGATGTAGGATATACATAGGACAACACAAGATGGACAGGAGAAAATAGGACGGACAGGACAGCAGAGGATATGGATGGGCTCGGTTTAGTTCCATTATTTTTTGCTCTTAGGTGTTAGTAGGTTACCTGAAACCAGATAACAACAGAAACAGAAAAACGAACTATTTATCTTACACATTGATATTAACTTAAGATCATGATGATATGTCTGATAATATCGGATAATTTAGTCTGTCTTGTTTCTACACTAATTGTAAGTGTAAAATGTTATTCACCTTCTTTCTCATCCAGAGATCTCATCTCCACAGCTAGAAATTCAGACTATGGGTAAGAATCGCTTTCAATGCTACTGATCCCCCATACGGGATTTTTAATACTTTTTGAGCTTTACTCAATTCGAACATTCATCATTCTTGAACATTCAATCAATAAGGATCTGCATTATTATTATGTAAACCACTGAACTCAGACTCATTTGTCAACACTTCTCTTTTATCTCCTCATTTCAGCTGTATTTATTAGTCTTCCGCTGTCTTTCGGCTTCTTATTTAATCTTTAAATATTTCTTTAAATGTCTTTACTTTATTAAAGTATACTTTACTTTTAGGATTATTAAAAGTATAAATACATCATACATTTTGGATGATTTCCTTCCAAACAGCAAATTCAAATTTTTGGAAATTCGATTTCTAAGTAGAGCACTATTAAATCGGTTTTTATGTATGGTATAATAATTTACTGAGGAATTATGAATATCGTATTATTTTCACCATGTGTTAATGTATCAAGTTCATAATAATTAATCTGCAACGATGATAAGTTACATAAAAATTCATGGATGTTAAACTCGCTTTATTTCTCTATTATGCTCATTCTCTCTTCTTTACAAAAGCCAATTGAAAATGACACAAAAATTTGTCAAGGCCTAGATACACACGGCGATTAATCGCCGCGATTGCAATCGCGGCGTTTAAACGCAGGTGTATTCGGTCAATCGCCGCGACGGGCGAGTGAAATTCTCGGAATTTCTCCAATCGCCGCGATTGAATTCAAAGTAGGATTCAATCCTACTTTTTGGGCGAGTAGATGCATTTGTTGAGTCCTGTTTATTCTTGATGGATGCGAAATCCACCAGTACATGTGGTTTACATGTGTTTTTGTTTACGTTTTTCTGTCTTCGTGGTTCTCGCACACAGTTGCTAAAAGAAATTTCATCGAATGAAATTTCGTGAAATTTCTTTTTTCCCCATGAAATTTCTTTCGACCGACAAAATGTCAAAAATGCTTGTTTTTTCAAACAGAATTTGTTTTTATTTTTAAAGAGAATAGTATTCGTCAATTAGACCAATTGGAGCTACTTATTCATCAAATATTTCCTATTTAAAAAAAGAAACACGTTAGCGAAGGAAACTGTTAGTTTCTGAAAAATCATTTAAATTGTTTCAAGGATAGTTTAAGATCCCTCCCTCGCTTTTGTACCAAAAAAGGATAGACTATTAGGGGGAACTAGGATTCTTTATAGTTGAGAAATTTGTTATGTTCCAAATATGAAAGCTAACGTCTTACTTTATCCGTTAAATTTATTTTGGTGTTCAACCGGCACGGCTGTGTGTTTAACCAAGATTTGAGAAAAAAATTCAAAATTATGTTTTTGCTGTTTTACTCAACTTTCTGGGCATTTCTAAAGTTCCCTTTCACAGTTTACCACGTGTGTATAAAGGGAATTAAGGAGATTCATAAGTTTCTAGGGTTTAATCCTGCATTCTGAGTGTTATATGAAATTTCTGGAAATTTCCTCATGAAATTTCTTTTTATAATTTTTCATTTTTGTAAAGATGTAGGAATTTCTATTGCTCTCAGGAAGAAAATTAAGAATATCAGAGATACCATATGCTGCAGAAGTAAGGGAAGTCAGGAAAGGTTGTAATAACATAAACAATCAGCGCTGATCGCGGCGATTAATCGCTAGGTGTATACGTAATCGCACTGATGGTCTCTGTTGATTGTATTGCGTTGAGCGATGCGACCCGAACCAACCCAATCGCGGCGGTTAATCGTCGTGTGTATCTAGGCCTTTAGGGTTAGGGACATTGTCATCTACTGCAGTCATTGCATGCATTGTTGAGTCAGGAGTTTATCTCCTCAGGATTCCACACATTTTTCTGTAGGTGCTTTAATGCAACTGTTACTTTTAAATATTCAAAAATCAAGTTGGTACAACTGATATGCTGGGCTTTTATTTCACTTATCTCAGGTGAGTTTGTTTCGGAAGTTGTTTCCATAAAGTTCACAAGTCTGGACAGCATACATACCATGTTTTCCTTTCGCATTTTCGACTCCTCTGTAGCTTCTTCTTCTTTTTTTTTAAGGTTTTTGCTTCATACACTTCAGATGCGCTGGGTTTTGCTTCACTAGTATATCCTCCTTTCTAAATATTTGCTGTAGTATTATGTATTTTATTCCATTGTTATATCTCTGCTCACTTTTATTTATTCTCGATCTTATAACTCATATCAGTCTCGGATCATAACTTTATTTTCTGCTCACTTGGGTCATACTTTTTCTTCTCTTTCAGATGTATACTTTTTTTTCTCACTCAAATTTATACTTTTTCTCCTCTAAACTCCGACTAGACAGGGCTTTAGCCTAAATGTACTGAGACTTAGATAGGTCTTTTTATTTATTATCGGCTGAAAGCCGTCATTTTATTTATTATCGGCTGAAAGCCGATGCACTTTCCCGCTTAGATAGGTTTTTTATGCCTAGATGCACTTTCGCGCTTAGACAGGTCTTTTATGCCTAAATGCACTTTCGCTTAGATAGGTCTTTTTATTTATTATCGGCTGAAAGCCGTCATTTTATTTATTATCGGCTGAAAGCCGTCATTTTATTTATTATCGGCTGAAAGTCGTCATTTTATTTATTATCGGCTGAAAGTCGTCATTTTATTTACTATCGGCTGAAAGTCGTCATTTTATGTATTATCGGCTGAAAGTCGTCATTTTATATATTATCGGCTGAAAGCCGTCATTTCATTTATTAGCCGCTTATTTATTATTTAGCCGTCATTTCATTTATTATCGGCTTATTTATTATTTAGCCCTCATTTCATTTATTATCGGCTTCTTTATTATTTAGCCATCACAAGGCCTTGTTTTTACTCCACGGCACAAGAGCTCATTGGAGGTTAAGTCCACGGCACGAGGGCACGGACTTAAAAGCGCTGATAACGGCACGAGGGCACGTTGGGTGGTGTGGTTTAGGGTGGCTAGCGCCTACTGCGTTACCTGCACATGATTTTAACCGGTATATTGTTCATTTTTTCAGCTAGTGTGGTGAGGAGCGTCTACTGCACACAATGCTGAACTATGAATGTACGGTGACGAGCGTCTGCTTCATACCTTTATCAGTGCACAACAAACTTTTTATTTAGGTATCACGTCGGTAGGTCACCATTATGTAGAACACTCAGTCAAAGAAAGGGACAACGACTCCATTCCACATTCAACTATGAGTTATTTTATAATACTGGGTTAGGAATATAACAGCTGATGAGTTAACACAATGGACAAAGAAGACAATGGGACAATGGAGGGATCTTATTAGTTCATACGAGTGGTTATAATAGACCAAAGGAGGAAATGATAAACTAATTACGGAGTCTCTTCTGAGTTGCAGTTAATTAGTCTGCTACATACCTTCTTTGTCCACTGCAACTACCTGCTTCCACTAAAGATCGCTCAACATTCTTTTTGTTTCCTTAGTCTATTAAATTCAATGATCAGCATGCAGTCACGTAACTTCCTATTATAACTCGAAGGTGTTGAATTATTTATTTTCCGAGTAACTGGAACTCTAAAATTATATCATACTCCTCTTTCAAATGTTTGGAAAATGATTTTTCGAAGCGAATTTGAGCCACTCATGCATAAATGTCCATTGTCCAACAGCCTTTTTTAAACTTACACTGTTTTCAATGATGATCACATGGGGGTGAGAGTTGTGTGCCTCTTTTACAACCCTCCACTAAAATTAAACGAACTATTCATTTTCTTTAAAAGGCTGACTCCAGGACCTCTGCTGTTTTCTGCGATTTTCCAACAGTGTGTCATTTGAACATTGAATTTTGTCTCATATACTGACTCAATTGTGATGGAATCACGAAAAAGGGAACTTATTTGAGAAGCTCCCGATTTGAATTACAGCAAAAAATATCTACTTCCTGTTTTTAAAGGTAGTCTATTCCTGATAACTTAATTTCTGACCATAATTTGCCTCATAAAAAAATGTAATAAGTGTTAGTAATAGGCCCTCTCTGAAGCCAGTAACAATTCCATAACTTTTTCTCGGGCCAGCTGAGTGATATCAGCCATTTTCTATTAAAGATAAAGTCTAAGATATGCATTATAATAACTTCTTTTAAGTATTTGTGAATTCACATAAAAACCTGAGAATACTTGCTCAAAATTTTATTCTTTGATCAATGCCAAAACATATCAGTCCTTTAAATTTGACTGAACTTCCCCCAATTGCATTATTCCTCGTTTCCGAACATTTAAGGGCCTTCGATGAGTCAATTTATGGAATTTATGGGTGCTCTTCAGAGTGAATGATGCACAAGACCACATAATGCAGAAATATAGTAACCTGCTCTTTTTAATTCTGTCTCCTTTTCCCTACCTCCATCACTACTTACCATTAAAGAAGGAACAAAGAAAGAAAGAAAACAAGAGCAACCATGCAGAAATACTGATTGAAGTGACGGAAAACTATTGAGGACTCACTGTTTTTAGACTCAACTAATTGGATGAGCGTTTCCATCGTATAGATCATTCGAATGACGAAAGTTAGTTCTGCTTCAGTTGAGACTTGCTTGGCTGACGGAGCATGCAAATGTTGAATTATCTTTGGTGCTAATGCGTGAATATATTCCACCGACACTCTTCGCTCGGCATGACCAAAAATAGAACGAAGTGTTTCTACACACTTTATTCGAACCTGTTGATTAAAAATCACGAATCTTCAGCATTCACAATAGAAAATAAAAAAGAAAAAAAAAGCCAGGCAAAAGTCAATGCCGCACGGATCGCAGACCCTGGCGGATATGATTAATTATCTAAAAATTTTTCTTTTAGGTGTCACCGCCCACAAGAGATTTTCAACAGAGCGGTTATTGTCAAATTGGGTACAAAAAATCAGATTTAAATTGATTAAATTTTTTGAATATTAGTACAATGACTGCCGTGAAAACCCAGAGGGACTGGCAGTAAATGTACGTATCTCTGCTAAAAGGAACCAAAGACTGGTGGGAAAGAGGGAGTGTGCTCGTTAGTTGAGGGCCGTAAGAATAAATGGGAATTATAAAACGCCAGTGACCTCAGCGGCGACGACGATCCGGGATCTGAGTCTGCTCAGTTCACAACTTTCTTGTCACATGCCCACGGCTCATGAGCATCGCAAACTTTGGCACTTATTGTCAGTTTTGTTTCATTTAATGTAAAGGGAGATGGCGCGTGAGTCCAACACGCATACACATCGCTCTGTATTGTACTACCTAAGGTGATAGTTCTTGGTCCTTACTTAATTTTAAGGTGTACATACTTATCAATTAAAATGTGCTCTTTCCGAATATAATAACGGTTTGTAGGTTTTTCACGCTTCTTAGCCGCTTTCTTAAAGTTTCTTTCTGTGTTTTTTTCAATAAGTAAACCTGCAGAATAAAAATTTTATCTGAGTCGTTATCAACGTTCTGCACAGTGGTTCTAACTCTCCGTCGCTGCCAAATCTCGGTCTATTTACCTCATAAACGTTCCGGCCTCAATCCAAAACATACCGAGTTGCACTCCCTATCATAGTCGCCCATATGACGCCTGTGTCTCGACTGCAGCCGCCGAGAACCTGCCGGCTAGTCCGCTTGACGGCTGATGTACGAGCAACTTCTCAGAGCAGACGTAAAGCCGAGATAAGATCTCCTGAGACCAAATCATCAATGATAAAGAACTTCGTAAATACTAGGGCAAAGCGGACGAGTATGCTGAACTCTCCTGACGACGATGCCTCTGCCTTGTTCCCTAGGCAAATACAAGGTAGTTCAAAAGGTAAACCGAACACTACTTCCACTTCCGCATCCGTGAATGCACCCACCCGGAAAAATCCTCTTAAAGGTTTGTGCCAACGTGACTACCGCATGCATGGTGGACTGAAAATGAGCTCATCTCTGACGCATCCATCTCCCTCGTCATCATTATCTCCAACCGGTGGCGCCATCATGTCACTGTCAAAACATGTCACTGTCGAATAATGTTACAAACCCAAAAAGTAACACAAGTTTTATCTCCGTGGGTACAGAAACTGATTCTGAATTGGACCAATTGCATCAAAGGAATGCATTAATTAGCAAAATTTCTGTTCTTAAAGAGTGTTGCCGCGCACTGGTAAAAAAAAAAAAAAAAAAAAAAAAAAAAAAAAAGAAAGAAAGAAAAGTTCTGACCAAAAAACCGCGTGTGCGCGACGACTCTCTCATGAGCTTGGTAGCAGAGCGCTGCGCCACTAGTGAATCCTGTAGGCACTATGACGAACCAAGCAGCCGCGCTCTACCAGAGAAACCGCGAACCCGTTTGGTGTCTAGAGCTCTGACTTTTTAGCTTGTGCACGACGACTCGGTACTCGCGAGTTGTCTGACCGCCCAGCTTCTTAATGTTAATGGAAAATGGAATGTAAGGATTTCTTAATTTTACATTCATAAATCAGCACAGTAAGCATTACGAAGATCAGCGGAAAAGAAAACCTGATTCTAAAAGTTTGTTTTTCTGCATGTATATGCGGATGAAGTTAAAGAAAACTTACTGAAGGAAGTATTGATTCTGTTGTTTCGGAAATCTCTCTTCACGAAAACCTTTCCTCGTTTTTTCGCTCACCACGGCGAATAAAACAGCTTAAATCACGTCAATTAAAACTGGAAAAAAGGTTAGTATAACACTAAGAACTTAGAACGCCTTTTTTCCGCCCCTTCCTTTTTCCCGGAGGCTTTAACATAAAAACTCTTCGGGGTTTTTTCGCTCACCACGGCGAATAAAACAGCTTAAATCACGTCAATTAAAACTGGAAAAAAGGTTAGTACTAAGAACTTAGAACACCTTTTTTTCCACATTCTTTTTTTTTCCTGGGATCCTTCTCGCGAAAGTTTTTTCAGGGTTTTTCGCTCACCACGGCGAACAAAACAACTTAACTCACGTCAATTAAAAAATAGGAAAGGTTAGTATAGCACTTTAAGTTAGAACGCCTCTTCCATCCACTGAATACTCTCATCACAAGAGTGTTTTGTGTTTTCTTCGCTCACCATAGCGAATGAAAAGAACCTAAATAAATTGCATTGAATTCAAATAGAATCTCAAATAAAAAACTAGTGCGGCTCACCCAAGCTCAGAACTTTACCTCCGCTTTACTTCTCCCGCAACGGAAGTCAAGTTAAAATTATTTAGAAACAATCCTTACAAAAAAATCCCCAAACAGGGACTGCAAAACCCCGTAAAAACGGAAAGGCTATTCTTCCCGTAAGTCAATTGCAAAGTTTTATTAACCCTGCTTTCGGCCGCCCTGCAGGTCAGTTAGTAGGTTATTCTCTAAAGAATATAATCAAAATCATTCATCGCTTAGCGTGAATAAAACATATTACTCACTCATTCACTTAAAAAGCGCATCAGAAATTTCCCGCTCATTAAAGTATGGATGCAAGTTTCTGTAGAACTTCAGCATTCATTTTTCCAATGCGAGAATTATTATGTCTTAGAGAAAAACAGAGTTTTTCCTGCTAAAAGTTACAAAGCAAAATTATTCAGGATTAAGATTAAAGTAGCTCCCACATTTATGCGAGCACCAATAACTAAGTGAGCTACTGCCTGTGTAGCTTCTCCCTTCAATTTTACTGGCTCTCAGCTAGCATCCGTTCCCGTGCAAAAATTAATCCCGAGCGGGAAATATGAATAAGAGAGAAAACCATCTCTTTGAATTTTCCCGCGCGAACATCACTCCTCATTGGCTCGTTGCATAATCGAAGCTCGGCCGAGCAACATTCCAGGAGCCAATGAAATCATTCCAGCTTTGACCGTGCTTGCGCGCAGATCCCGCGCAGCACCCGCCGCTCCACCTCCCCTCCCGCCTAGCCAGCACTTACCATCGTTAAAACTAGCGTGCAGAGAACGGCACTTTCGTTCCCTTTGCTTTAAATCACTTCTAATAGTAACCTTCTTCACAAATCTACCATAAAACCTTGCAATATACTCCTAAGTTCACTCTATATTAGTGCTTAGGTACCCCAGGTCCCGCGTGTAACTGCTCGTTGTGAACATTTGATGAGCTTTTCTTATTCTCCGCACGCGAGTTTCCACGGAACTATTGTGTTTTCCGAAAAGTACTCGTTGAGAGCTATCAGTTACAATTATTAAAAATGCAGAAAGTCCAGATTCAAGATTAAAAACACCAGTTTATTCACTCCGCCGTTAGCACAAATCAGCCCAGCGACGCCTCTTCGGCCGGGAGGTTTCGGGGCTTTGTTCCTTTTGGCTCTTGCGCGCCCACCTTATACTCCAGGGATCCGCTCTTATCTTCACTTGTGTCTCACCTGCCGGACTGGACGGATCCCCCTTGGAACTCACTTGGACTGGACTCTCTCTCTCATCTTGGAAATTGGACTCGGACTTTTATGAAGGAAAAGGACTTGCCCTCGGCATCAGTCATGGATCAAGGACATGAAAGCGCTGTTCCTGTTAAGTAGCGGAGGTCTCTTGCCCGCTTGAAGAACGAAGTTTGGAATCAACCCTGGCAGCCTACACCTTGGGCTAAAGGTCACTGAGATTTTACAAGAGGACGCACTTTTCTGGCTTTTTTCTCCCCGCTTTTTCAAAGAGACTTTCCTCCCCAGTCCAGCGGAGCAGTTCACGAGACCAAGTCAAGGACTTGGAAAAGTGTCATATTATATGAGGAAAAGAGCTCAAGAAAGCTATCAAGTGATGCTTCATTAATAAAATTTTCCTTCTCAGCATTAACAACTTGTATGCAAATATCCTTTAGATATTTGCATACAAGCTTCACACAAACACTCTTAAAAATTCTCTCTTTCCTTTTTCTATCCTTTTCACTTTTTCAAGTCCCTCAATTAAATTCTTACCCTAGCGTACGTTGCAATTCGCGCTAGTTGCGAGTACATGAGTCTATTCCATGTACCTATGACTTCACTTCTTTCTTAAAAATTGGGTATCCAGATGTTAGCTTGCAATCGCGTCAGTTGCGAGTATTAGCGGCTATCGCTAACACTTATGCTTTCAACTTCTTTTAAAATCCTAATGTATGCTTAACATTCACGATAGTTGCGGGCATCCCCCCTGGTGCCTATGATTAAAATTATTTCTTACGTCAATTAGATTCAACTACCCCTATATCCTCATTTAATATTCCAATTCCAATTAATCCTAGCGTATGTTAAATTCACGCTAGTTGCGAGCGCTTTTGCACTCTGCAAGCGCTTACGTGTTTCTCATATAATATTCCAAATTTTGATCTCTCCGTCATTACAATCATCTCCAATCAATATTTCACCCTAGCGTATGTTACATTCACGCTAGTTGCGAGCGCTTTTGCACTCTGCAAACGCTTACGTGTTGTTCGTTTAAAATTCAAAAGTATTAATCATTCTCCAAGTTTTCTCATAATTTCTTCGTATCTGGATGTTATGGTCTTTGCCGGTTTCTGGCCACCTCAAAAATTAAACCGGCTGGTCCCTCGGAAATTAAGCTAATCTTCTTCATCGGCTTGTGCCTTATTTTTGTTAAATTTTTTTTTGAGGCCCTCGCTGTTCCAAAGAGGCCAGCAGTAGTTTAACCAATGTAAACAAATCATCAGAAAATCATGTGAAGGCTCTTAGCACTGACTTGTACCAATATTTAAGTGCTGACATAAAACAACACTTAAATATATTAAATTAATAGATGAAAAAAAGATATTTATTCATCATTAGCAATAGAGAAGGAGAGGTAGATTAATATATACAGGGTGCGGCAAAAGTCCCGGGACGGCTGTTTATTTTTTAAACGGCTACATGTAGAAAAACGAATTTTGGGGGATGTCCTTAAGTCAAAGTAAGCTACTTTTTGGCACTCCCCAAAATTTGTTGGGGGCCTCCCTAGGGGAGGGCGGGGGGCAACTTTTTTTTTTCAAATGGCAACCCCCCACTTGTGACCCATCGTTGAAAAGAGGATAAAAAAAGAAAATTTTTGGCGCAAGTCCCAGGTCACCATCTTGATTATTCACAAAATGGCGGCCGAAAATGTCTGAAAAATGGGTATCTCGGCCATTTATCGATGGAATCGCATACAACTTGGTATCCGGGGGTTTTTTTGGGACGCAAAAAACCAGTCTGCCTTCAGTTTTCTAAATAACAATTCCTTCCCAACATGGCAGCCTACGGAATGGCGGAAAATTGTAACCTCGGCTATTTATCAATGGAACTGCATAAAACTTGGTATCCGGGCGTTCATTGGGACGAGAAAAACGAATTCGGTATTAGTTTTTCAAAATTCTCACACTATTCTAAAATGGCGGCCAAAAATGTCATGAAATTATGCGTACGTTCGTAACCTACCCATTGATTACCGTGGAATTAAGGAGAAAACAGAAGTTTGTTGTAATCGACAATTTGATACTAGGAGTATTTCCGGACCGAAAACAAGGGAGTGCCGGTTTTCTAAAATCTTTAAAACCCTTTTTTTTTTTTTTTTTTTTTTTTTTTTTTTAAAAAAAATCATTAAGATCCTAATGATAGACTTCTTCATCCGAAATAGTTTGTTTTGCGAGAAAATGTGATGATTCTTACACGGAAAAAAGTCGGGAGATATCAAAATTCGACGAACTAGTGGAGTTGCTGATGTACAAAAAAGATGATTTGTCTGCAGTATTGTGAAAAGAGTGTGTTCGAAACATCAATCTCTTCGTCTTGATACGTAGAATCAGATTTTCGATGGTGTCAAGTTCAAAAATCAATCCGGCGCCCCCCATTCAAGATGGCGCCCAAAAGGGGCGCCGGGGGGTTGAAAAATTATAAATTTTCCTACAGAGTCGACTGAGGTGTCGATTTATATGTAATTTTAGTCGTAGAATCCGAATTTTACATTCAAAAAATCCTCCGACCTAAGGGGGGGCCCCCAATTCCAAGATGGCGGCCAAAATGGGCCCCTCGGCGGGAAAATGGCCGTAGATGGCTGTATATACTGTATGACATATCCGCAGATAGGTTTTCTGGGTCGGGAATAACGAATATGAAGTCAGAAATTGTGCTAGACCCTTCGGGGAGGCTCAGGGTGCCCCCCAAAATGGCCGCCGGGGGTCCAAAAATTTTGAAATTCCTTAATACCCCGAGTGGGATGTCTATTCATAGGTAATTTTGGTTGTAGAACTCGAATTTCACATTGAAATGGTCATCTAGTCTTAGAAAGGGCCCCAAAATCCAATATGGCGGCCAAAATTGACCTCATGGTGGGAAAATGACCGTAGGTAGCTTCATACGCCGTATGAAATAGATGCCAACAGGTTTTATAGGTAGGGAATTTCAAATATAAGATAGGAAATTGTTCTTTGCTCATCGGGGAGATGCAGGGGGTGAGCAGGGGGCCCCAAGGCCATCTCCTCTCCCCCTCGAAGCTTAGAATCCTCCATCCAGAGGCTTTATAATTCTGAGTAAGTAATTAAAATGAATGTCAAAACAGACATGGACAAGGAACATTGAGCCGCTGAGATAAGTTTTAGAAGAAAATATGGTAAATCGCTAAGGAGCAATCGCGAGTTGGCAGCCCCCTCCCCCCTCTGGACTTGAAAATTTCAATGGTTTTGCCTTCTCATTATTTTTATCGGTCATGAATTCATTTTGACGTGCCCAACTACCCATCCACACTCCGTTCTTTGCCATAAACCTTAAATGGCCAAATGAAAACATGAAAAAACTTTTTAAATGTTCCTCATTTCTAGAGAATAGGGTCTTTTCGATTATAAGAACAGCCCGATTTCTTTTGAAATGTTTAGGAAATGAATAACCAATTTATTATCAATACAAAAGTAACAAAAATTACAAGGAATGAAAGAGATCAATTAATTTTTCATACTCAAAGGAGCCCCTACCCTTCCAGCATGCTCCTGTATTGAAAATGAATTTTCTTCCCGTAAATCTGAGATAATGATTTTTGGATTTTGGAAAGCTGAACTATTTGGAAATTTTGTGGCAAATTATATAGGAAATTAAACGCCAAGTTCACGGTAAGCCAATTTCTTGCAATATCTTCATCCTGAAAAAGTCGGAATTAGCAGTCATGAGTTTCGTTTCTGGGTACTGCAAGTCGGCAAAACTACCGAAAGTTCATCACAAACTTAGTGCCTAACTTTCAGCACTTTTGTCGTATTGCGGAAGCTGGAACCAAAAATAACAGTTCCAGGTCGCGAGTTTTCCAGGGTACGGGTGCTCCTGAAAAATGTTTTATAGTCTTCAGATTAAGATTCAGAATACCATGTGAATGAGCAAAGGAGCACAAAAAAACTTCCTTTTTAGGGGCACAAACAACTTCTTCTTCAAACTAAAATTGAATTGAGATATTGATGCAAAATATTTCATAAATTCAAAGGATTATTCTAGGAGTGGCCGTAACTTTCCGAAATTATCAATAAAACAGACATAGCACGACAGATCATTCAAACCTAAATTCATAGATTGAAAAACACTGGCCAAGCATTTCATACTTCAAAGCATTGAATCAACAAACAGTAAAGTTTCTAAAGTACTTTAATTAAGGGGGTTTAGAAACCCAAGATATTTCCTCTACAGCCAAAAGTGAGTAAATGAAAAACCATCGCAAAATACTTAATCAGGCAAAACATTTCGAATACACAATACAAGAAGTGTTCGGCAGTATCTAAATCCCGAAAAGCTTGGCAACTGCGGCCAAAATTAGTGGTCCTTGCTGCTAAAATTCGTTAAAATTGCCCAAAGCCCGGCATAGCTGTGCGTAGTTTTTGACAGTGTTATCGAATTTTGGCCGCAGGGATAAAAAATCTCGGCTCCAGTGGCCGAGTTATTCGGAAAGTGGATGTTACCGAAAACGTTTTGCCGCATGGGCAACTTTCCATAAGTAAAATAAAATTAAGACGGAGATGTACGCCCTAAGAAAAATCCTAAACATTTAAGATTGGATGGAAAAATGTTTTGTAAGAACAACCAAAATATATAAATATAAATTTGAATAGATATAACTTCCTCTAAACACATTAAAATAAACTAAGTTACATTTCACTGATAAAAATGAAAATTTAATTGGCTTATAAGACAGAAAAATAATGCCTCTCTGTCGTGTGAAGAGTCACTATGTGTCAATGTGCATTGTTGTGCTTTCTCCTTCATCTTCGTATTCTTCTTCAAGGTCGAATTTTTCGCAGAACTCTGGAGTACCCAAAGGTAATCCAGAGTTGTTCGTAGTAAAGGTACATGAAGGCGAAGTCGCCTTTGCACATCTCGGTACACTTGAAACCGTGCGTCCGACAAGTGTAAGGTGGTGCGCAACTTTTTTGTGCACATTTTCACAGACATAGCTCCATTGCTCCATAGCTCTGGAACACATGCACTAAACAATTTTTCTCAGGATATCATATTGACTGACAATGAGTTTCTTATGGACAAAATCTGGTTTTTTTAAGTTAAACAAACGTTGTTTTGCTAGCGTTAAGTTAAAGTTAAAAAAAAAAGATAGTGAAACAACGCTTGTTTAACTCCAAGAAACAGGTTTTAAGTACAATCCGCAAGAATTTAACGCAAAAAACCAAGTGTTGTTAACCAGAAACGACGCTTCAAGTCAAAATAATATCTCAAGAAAAAATATTTTGAGTGTGGCCCAGTGCATACGACCTAACTGACTTTTTCTCCAACATTTTTCCTGCCACAATCCAAATCTGGATTACAATGCCAGGTGCTGCCTAACGTCTTGATGCAAAATATGGACGCCTGGAGGTGAGCTCTAAGAAACACAGGGTCCGTCTAATCAATGGGAGGTTTTCATCCTGGTATTGTTTCTTCGAGAAAATCCACTACTTCGCTTCTTCTAAATCTCTAAGAGTTGTTTTTGGAGCACATCGTTGACGTACCAACTCCTCTAGGTGTTGTCTAATCTCTTCGGCGAGAGAAAATCCGGAGCCCAACTTCGCGAGAGCTTCCAACACGTTATTGCTTGCATTATTCATTTAGGTTTTCCACCTTGTCAGTTAACCTTTATTTATGAAAGATCCGGTGATATCGGCACCTGAAGGAGCGTGTAATTCAAGAAGAGTGGAAGCTTTCAAAAGACGGGGTACGTTTCAAATTGGGATGAGATCGAGGAACTTTTATTCCCTTAACCAAGACACATTCCCACTTGAGATGTAAGCTTAGGAATCCGCTTGCAAAGAAAAGAGTGTGGATGGGTAGTTGGGCACGTCAAAATGAATTCATGACCGATAAAAATAATGAGAAGGCAAAACCATTGAAATTTTCAAGTCCAGAGGGGGGAGGGGGCTGCCAACTCGCGATTGCTCCTTAGCGATTTACCATATTTTCTTCTAAAACTTATCTCAGCGGCTCAATGTTCCTTGTCCATGTCTGTTTTGACATTCATTTTAATTACTTACTCAGAATTATAAAGCCTCTGGATGGAGGATTCTAAGCTTCGAGGGGGAGAGGAGATGGCCTTGGGGCCCCCTGCTCACCCCCTGCATCTCCCCGATGAGCAAAGAACAATTTCCTATCTTATATTTGAAATTCCCTACCTATAAAACCTGTTGGCATCTATTTCATACGGCGTATGAAGCTACCTACGGTCATTTTCCCACCATGAGGTCAATTTTGGCCGCCATATTGGATTTTGGGGCCCTTTCTAAGACTAGATGACCATTTCAATGTGAAATTCGAGTTCTACAACCAAAATTACCTATGAATAGACATCCCACTCGGGGTATTAAGGAATTTCAAAATTTTTGGACCCCCGGCGGCCATTTTGGGGGGCACCCTGAGCCTCCCCGAAGGGTCTAGCACAATTTCTGACTTCATATTCGTTATTCCCGACCCAGAAAACCTATCTGCGGATATGTCATACAGTATATACAGCCATCTACGGCCATTTTCCCGCCGAGGGGCCCATTTTGGCCGCCATCTTGGAATTGGGGCCCCCCTTAGGTCGGAGGATTTTTTGAATGTGAAATTCGGATTCTACGACTAAAATTACATATAAATCGACACCTCAGTCGACTCTGTAGGAAAATTTATAATTTTTCAACCCCCCGGCGCCCCTTTTGGGCGCCATCTTGAATGGGGGGCGCCGGATTGATTTTTGAACTTGACACCATCGAAAATCTGATTCTACGTATCAAGACGAAGAGATTGATGTATCGAACACACTCTTTTCACAATACTGCAGACAAATGTACACTAGCAACTCTACTAAACAGTACAACCATCAATCCTAAAAAGTTGAGCTGCTTTTCCATGGGGAGGGGGGGGGGGGCTGCTCTGTTGACGATGAGTTGGCCATTGTACATTATGTTTCCTATTTTCCAAGCAGTGCAAGCCGCTGCTGGAAGGGTTCTGCAGGTGTAATAAGACTTTCCAAAACATCTACCTGATTTTGGAAACAAATTGATAACGTATTGTCAATTAATAGATCGGTGTTTTCGCCTCAGTCCTACATGTTTTCTTCCCTACCGAAGGTTAAGTAAGCGAAATTTCACTCGGTACCCCCCCCCCCCCCCCGATTTCGTGGTGCGGTTTTTCATTAGGAGTCTTCTTGTCAAAATTTTTGCTCTTTGTTATGGCAGAAAATAAATTAAGTGAAAAGAAGAGCAAGGTGCAATCAAGTCATCGGTTACAACAAACTTCTGTTTTCTCCTTAATTCCACGGTAATCAATGGGAAGGTTACGAACGTACCCAAAATTTCATGACATTTTCGGCCGCCATTTTAGAATAGTGTGAGAATTTTGCAAAACTATTACCGAATCCGTTTTTCTCGTCCCAATGAACGCCCGGATACCAAGTCTTATGCAATTCCATTTATAAATAGTCGAGCTAACAATTTTTCCGCCATTTTGTAGGCTGCCATGTTGGGAAGGAATGGTTATTTAGAAAACTGAAGGCAGACTCGTTTTTTCGTCCGAAAAAACCCCCGGATACCAAGTACGTTGTATGCAATTCCATCGATAAATAGCCGAGATACCCATTTTTTAGCCATTTTCGGCCGCCATTTTGTGAAAAATCAAGATGACGACCTGGGACTTGCGCCAAAAATTTTCTTTTTTTTATCCTCATTTCAACGATGGGTCACAAGTGGGGGGTTGCCATTTGAAAAGAAAGTTGCCCCCCGCCCTCCCCTAGGGAGGCCCCCAAACAAATTTTGGGGAGTGACAAAAAGTAGCTTACTTTGACCCAAGGACATCCCCCAAAATTCGTTTTTCTACATGTAGCCGTTTAAAAAATAAACAGCCGTCCCGGGACTTTTGCTGCACCCTGTATATTTATCATTAGCAATAGAGAGAGGCAGAATAATATATATATTAATCATTAGCAATAGAGAAGGAGAGGTAGAATAATATATACATAAAGTAATATAGTTAGTAATATTTAAGTGCTGACATAAAACAGCACTTAAATATATTATCTACTACCTACCTTCGCCTGGCATTGGTTACTCCCAAAGTCAAATATTCTTTGACCTCATCTCGGAAAGTAACTTTGAAATTAGTGCTATTACTGTTAACCATGTTGATAATGTGACTCTGTCTAAGCCTTGTTATGTGATAGTTATATACCGACCGTCGTTAGGGGATTTACCAATGTTTCTATACAATTCAGAATATGTACTATCCACACTCATTGGTAAGCAATCATGCTACACTATAGCAGGGGATTTTAATTTAAATTTATTAGATAAGACCTGTAAAAATGCAGCTTCTTTTAAGAATATTCTTAAAAGTTTCAATCTTGCTCCTTTATTCTTGGATAAACCTTCTAGAATACAGAAGGAATTGAAAACTCTAATTGACAACTGTTTTCCAAATATTCCTTGCAACAACACTGAAACATGGGATCCCAGGCACTCTGATCATATCGCTTAACGAGCCTAAATTGATATGTTAAAGTCACCACAAAATATCTCTCCAGGCAGATTAAGTAGAGTCTGGACCAGTGAAAAGCGTCATAATCTTGCGTCTCATTTGCACTACTTCCTGTCTATCTTCTGATTTTTCTCCTTAATCCATCCCTCACAAAAATTCAATTATTTTACTATCAAAATTTATTCTATCATGGATTTCTGCAGTTCGTTGATTAGAACAAAAAGCAAAACAGATTTATTTAGTAGAATATATTGTAAGGAGCTTGTTCTGAGGAAAAAAAAAACATAATATCTTACTTTTTTAAATTAATTGGCTTGAGGAAGTATAAAAAGATAAAGTAACAAATGAAATAAATTGCTCAAAAAAATGTTTACCATCATAAGTGTATGTGAGGATGTCATTAATAAGACACCGGATAAAACAAAGAACATGTGGAAGTTAATAAATGAGGAGTCCAAAAATATCAACAAATCGATTTAATCCCATCATTTACAAGAATATCGGAATTTCTAACCCAGTGGACATAGCTGATGCATTTAGTGATCATTTGACAACCTATTTGCGTTCCTCCTGCTACCCAAACACTGTTGATGTTGGAGAGGCCTTTCAGCACCTATCTAACTTCCCAGTCAATGACAAAAAGATATTATCATTCAAGAAGATAGATTTAGATCAACTTTACTCTTGTATCTGTAGTATTAAGCCTAGTTTTTCTGATCAAAATGGTGATCTGCCCTCCTTCATTTTTGTAGATTATTATGAAATTGTCGATCCACACTTGTTAAATCTCATTAACGCTTATACTGAAATGGGAGTTTCTCCTAATAGCCTTAAGCTTGCAAAAGTAACTCCTTTGTTCAAAAAAGGCAACAAAAAGGTTGTAGATAACTACCAACCTATCTGTGTACTTCCTTTTCTTTCTAAGGTTTTTGATAATGTACTGCTTAAGCAAATGATCTCTCATTTGGATTCAAACAATTTACTACACTCGAACCAATTAGGCTTCAGGAGGGGAAAGTCAACTATTGAAGCAGTTCACATAATGTTAGATGCTATCTATGATACTTTAAAAAGTAAAATCTCTATACCTAGTATGAATTTCCAACTTGCAAAGGCTTTGATTTAATAAATCATTCCCTCTTGTTAAAAAAAAACTGAAATACTACGGTTTCAGTGTCGGTGCCCTTTAAGTAATGAAATCCTATTTTTCGGGCAGCTAAAATCAGTTAAAGTTGATGCGCCCAGCAGTCCTGTTTATTCTGAGACCTGCAAGATTTCAACTGGAGTCCTGCAGGGCTCGCTGCTTGGACCTCTGTTATTCGTTATCTACATGTATGATCTCCCATGTAATGTTCCATACTTTTCAGTCTTATTTGCTGATGACATCTCAGCCACTGCTTTAGGAGATGATCTTATATGGCGATTGCACAATCTTTATGCCCTTACCTCCCATTGGTTTGAAGTCAATGGTCTTTTCGTAAATGATACTGAGACTCAAGTCCTGGTTTTCACCTCCTCTCCTTCCTGGATCCTCGTGGCCAAGTTTGTCCATTTAAACGGCACAGCATATGTTAGCTCAATCGACAATGTTAAATTCTTAGGTCTGCATCTTGATAAGCACTAAAATACCATGTTGTTGTTGCAAAGCTTCAAACTGCGGCCTGGGCCCTTAAAAATTTGTCTAGAATCTCTGTGCCTCGATGCTGTCTACTTTTCTATCACGGAAACATTGTTTCGCATATCAGATATGGTTAGATTCTGTGGGGTCATAGCGTCGATGCGCTTGATGTCTTTATTCAACAAAAGAAATTGATAAGAATAATGTTTAATAGACCTTTAAATTCCCCCTGCCGCCAGCTATTCATCCAGAAGGAGCTCCTTACCCTTCCCTCTATCTACATTGTTGAGTGTATTAACTTTTCCATCTTTATCAATTTGATCAATCCTGAAGATCTCTTTCCTGCCCACTTGTATAATAGCAGATATAAAAATATAAACAATTCAAAGGTCAGGCTGACTTCAACAACGCGCAGTGTAAAGTACTCATCGATCCCAATGTTTAATGCCCCTCCTTGAGAATTAAAATCTATCTTTCGTGATGGCCATGTAAATTCTTTCCTAGATAGGATTTTACAATATCTCCTCAATAATGCATTCTACAGTGTAGATGAGTTGCTGAATGGCGTAAATTCGGACACCCTCTTGGATGAATCCTCTCAGCCTCTTGGCTGTTCTTGTTTTTGTTGTTTTATAGCTGATCATCTTTCTCTGTTCTTTTTCTGTTTTTAGTGCCTAGTTAATTGTGATATTTAGTGTTTACCTGTGATACTTAGTGCTTAGCTGATATGTAAAATTTTCTTTTTCGTCCTTTCTGTAGCTTGATGTATACCATGGCCTTGCGGCTCTCATGTATTAAACTGAAAATAAATAAATAAAATCCCACTTTCACATTTCCACAAAAGGAATCACGTCCACTTGGTTTCTTATGCTGCTTTTTACAGCACACCCCATATTTCCCACTCTTCTCTAGTTCCTTTTAGCAGAAATACATCCAAATAATCTCACAAAGCCACAGAAACAGACGAAAAAAGCGGCAAGTTGACACACACTCAAAACAAGCAAGAAAATGTTGACAGTAGAAACTTTGATGGGGCGAACGTAATGTACTCTTTGGGTTACTGTAATAACATTAAGTTGTACACCAAGCCGATAGAAACGTAGGCTTTAGACAGCTGTTTCTTGCTTCTTTCTGGAATCCAGTGTTTTACATGCTAAAAATTATTTTTAGCATCATTAGACAAGATGCAGAGCAAATCTAATGTGTCTAAAGTTACTGATTTTAGCCAAATTGAACCGTAAAACTATTAGCAGGAGAGGAAATGAACATAACAAACCTGAACATTAGGATTTTCTAAACAGAGTCTAAAGTGGTTGATGCATGGATATTTCAAATAGGCGACACAAACAACATCCGACGGTGCATGCAGTACAAAGACTGCAATTGCTAACATCATTACAGTTTCATCTACTTGCGTATCTTCAGATTCTGAAAAAGTTACAGAGATAAAATCCCGATTATAAAATCACACTTCGTGACATAAGTGTTCTTCTTTCTGAGGTGACAAGGCTGTAAATAGTGTCAAGATTTTGCTTCTTTTTTTTTTCAATGAGGAGCCTTTTTTAAAATGGAGGAAACCTACCTTTCCAACGTCGTTTTTGCAGTGCGGGTAAAAAACCGTGTGACACCATCATTTAAAAAAAAGGTGAATATCCGCTGTTTTTTTGGGAGGGGGCGATCAAAATTTTATCAGAGAACAAATTGACGATTACAGAATGTAATTATAGCTTATTTGCTTGCATCTCCAGCAGTATCCAATTCAAATTTGTAGGAATAACAACTGGAGATATTGTTAAAAATTTGATGTCTTTTTCTGGTTTTCTCAATCTGTCCTGCGGAGCTCGCTAAGATCAAAAGTTAGAAACTCGAACACAACCTGCTAAATTGTGCATCTTTAATTTAACAGTTTACCAAGTTTACAATGGACACATAATGCTGTTCGGAATTTGCCAGAACACTTTCAACCACTTTTATTCTTAGGCTCCTCACAAATTGCTGCAACATTGCATAAAATCAAATTTCTTTAATAGTACGGTGGCTTATGGCAAGTACGCTGCAAATCGTGATTCAGTTTTGCCACTTTGGGAGATCAAACTAGATGATATTTTAAGAGTTTTGAGTCGAAGAGGCATTTTCAAAATGGTGGCAGAGCCAAGATGGCGGCCATTCAAAATGGTGGCCGGGCGCGTACTTTGAGCCGCGATAGATCGAGATCCACTGAACCGATTTAATTTTTCTTTTTTTTGTTTGATAGATAATTAAAAGGTAAATATAACAAAATCACAAAATTTTTGATTTTGACAATCTACAGGGTGTTTTTTTCATAAAAACCGGTTTTTGTGTATTGAAAAAAAGCTTTTAACCCATATATCTTTTAAAATTGCATTATTAAGGTCACTTTAAATACTCACCATGTAAAAAAGCGTCTTTTAAGCTTTCCAACGATATATTACATGATGGGTCTATGATTTAAGGTTTCCGCGCGGTGGCGGCACAGCTGGGGCCTGCATAAATTAGTCCACGGGCATATGTTGAAAAGAAGCCTACCGTGGAATAGTAAATGGAGTTAGTGTGGAAAATGGTCTAATCTCTTCTTTTCGATGTATAGAAAAATAATTTTGATGTTGTCAAGCTCAATTTTGCGTCCAACCCCTCCAATTCAACATGGCGGCCAAAATTGGGGCTCGGGGGTTGAAGATGTTGGAATTTGTTTTTGATGTCGTGTATGGGGTCCATCGCCATGTAATTTTGGTCTTAGAATCCGAATTTGAGGTCCAAAATTGTCTCCGGCTCAAAGGGATGCCCAAAATCCAATATGGCCGCCAAAATTGCCACGATAGGGTCAAATCTCCGAGAGTTGCGTAAAAGTGCCGAGTAGGGTGTCTTTCCTAGGGTTTTTTGGGTCGTAGATTTCACTGATGAGGTCAGAATTTTACTACAGATTTATTGAAGCCCAAAAATTTCAATATGGCGGCCAAATGGCTGCCGTTGCGGGGTGAAATATTTTGTTGAGGCTCGTATCGTCGAATGAGGTGTCCCTGCATGGGTTTTTTGGGTCGTAAATTCCACAAATGAGGTCCAAATACCCAAACAGGCCCATAAAAGTTCTCTAAGTACCAAAGCGGTGGCCAACATGGCTGCCGCTCAGATAGTGAGAACGGTAGAGAAGTTACCTTTCATACAATGATGAATTTTCGTGTATGTTTTGTACTCCGCTGATTCTGGACGTAGTCCTCTAGTACATCGGAGTGGTAGCGATAGTGGTCTGTAGTGCATCTAGGACATGCTCAAGAGCGTATTTTCTGATTTTTCCCAAGAAGATACTTTTCTCGACGAAAGGACAAAATAGGCTATTCTGAATACAAATCTTATTCGTTCGTTTTCCATCTGAAAAGTAGGGTGAATATTTTGTAGATGTCCGGTAGGACAAATCTTGTGTACTTTTGATTGATTAGAATATCGCACTGAGTCTACCAAGAAATTTACTTCAATACCGTCCTTGAAAAACACCTTACGCATCCATGGTGCTGTTAAATCTACATATATATAACCGAAATTTATTACAATTATTTTGTGAGGATGAAAAAATTAAATTGAGCCTCAGTGTTAGGCATATACAAATTACTGAACACGATGAAAATTAATTCTAGTTTACCATTTGTAGCAATTTCGTATGCAGATAGTGTTCGTTTTTTGCACGCCTCATCCTACTTAACAGCAGGAACGTGGACTTAACAATTGAGAAGCTTTCCGGAAAAAGGGCACATTGCAAAAAATTGTGTATGAGAAAAATGCATCATAAGTTTCCATCATTACTTTCCGGTCACTGATGATAACTTATACATCGGAGTTTGGACTCCCGATTTCGAACGCAAGTCACAGTCAGTGGCCATAATTATAATGATAGAAACTTCGAATGCATTTTTCTCAAAGGCCATTTTTTGCTGTATGTGCCCTTGAATCAATGCTTGCAATCAATGAACAGACAATCCCATGCTGAGCCGCAGGATTTTCCCCCAAACATTTTACTTTTTTGCCGTGTCCATGACTGCAAAATTTTCTGAGTATGAGTAAAGTCGTACATTTTCTCCAAAAGGAAGTGTGGGTTGCGAAATCTCATTAGCAGTGCAAATTACGTGGTATACGTATCCACTTCACTTATTTTCTTGACATTCTGGACTACATCCGGAATCAGCGGAGTACAAAACATACACGAAAATTCATCATTGTAGGAAAGGTAACTTCTCTACCGTTCTCACTATCTGAGCGGCAGCCATGTTGGCCACCACTTTGGTTCTTAGAGAACTTTTATGGGCCTGTTTGGGTATTTGGACCTCATTTGTGGAATTTACGACCCAAAAAACCCATGCAGGGACACCTCATTCGACGATACGAGCCTCAACAAAATATTTCACCCCGCAACGGCAGCCATTTGGCCGCCATATTGAAATTTTTGGGCTTCAATAAACCTGTAGTAAAATTCTGACCTCATCAGTGAAATCTACGACCCAAAAAACCCTAGGAAAGACACCCTACTCGGCACTTTTACGCAACTCTCGGAGATTTGACCCTATCGTGGCAATTTTGGCGGCCATATTGGATTTTGGGCATCCCTTTGAGCCGGAGACAATTTTGGACCTCAAATTCGGATTCTAAGACCAAAATTACATGGCGATGGACCCCATACACGACATCAAAAACAAATTCCAACATCTTCAACCCCCGAGCCCCAATTTTGGCCGCCATGTTGAATTGGAGGGGTTGGACGCAAAATTGAGCTTGACAACATCAAAATTATTTTTCTATACATCGAAAAGAAGAGATTAGACCATTTTCCACACTAACTCCATTTACTATTCCACGGTAGGCTTCTTTTCAACATATGCCCGTGGACTAATTTATGCAGGCCCCAGCTGTGCCGCCACCGCGCAGAAACCTTAAATCATAGACCCATCATGTAATATATCGTTGGAAAGCTTAAAAGACGCTTTTTTACATGGTGAGTATTTAAAGTGACCTTAATAATGCAATTTTAAAAGATATATGGGTTAAAAGCTTTTTTTCAATACACAAAAACCGGTTTTTATGAAAAAAACACCCTGTAGATTGTCAAAATCAAAAATTTTGTGATTTTGTTATATTTACCTTTTAATTATCTATCAAACAAAAAAAAGAAAAATTAAATCGGTTCAGTGGATCTCGATCTATCGCGGCTCAAAGTACGCGCCCGGCCACCATTTTGAATGGCCGCCATCTTGGCTCTGCCACCATTTTGAAAATGCCTCTTCGACTCAAAACTCTTAAACTATCATCTAGTTTGATCTCCCAAAGTGGCAAAACTGAATCACGATTTGCAGCATTTGGCCCTTTTTTGGCGCTAAGCCACCGTACTATAAGTGAAAAGAGGCTGTCCCATTTTCCATAGGAAATGGCCGCAAGAGATTTTACATCCATACTTTCAGGAATCATAACGGATCATCGGAGAGGCCTAAATCCGGTGACTTTTCCCGTCTTGCCCTCCAAAGGCAAGGGGGAAGGGGGTCAAAGGTCAAACACACAGACCGCCATAACTTTCGAACGAAACAACGGATCAACGTGATCTTGGGCTCAAATGAAAGTTCTCAACAAGACCTTTCATTTTATGTATTTTAAAGTCTGTTTTTGGAAATTTTTCAACGTAAAAAAATCATTTTTTGATTTTTCAAGCCCAAAAAATTCAGTTTTTCGAGTTTTTCTCAAGCAGGGAACGCAGGAATCATTACAAAAACCAATGCAAATGAAATCCCTTGATTCAAGCTTTAAAACGAGCTATAGTTCAACTTGGGGAAACAAATGGTTCAAAAGTTATGACCGTTTAAAGCTGGCGTGGCGCGCTATTTTCGAAGCGCGCAGAGTGTATACTTGCGTGCCACCCCTTCCTACCTTTTCCCCCCGGTGACCACTTCAGCTGACGATGGATACAAAAAGGTCCAAAGTTCCCTCCACCTAAAGAATGACCAATCATTAGTGCAATATTACTTTCATTTCTAACGAAAAAAGGGATATGAAAAAAAATTAAAAGCCAATAAACGATAAGACGCTGGCATACATTATTTTTCGCCCCCTCCCCCCTGCATGATTTAATATTTCATAGCCAAATTGGATAGCGTTTTGCAATTCGAAACTATAGGCAATACGGTAGGTTTTCAGGAGAGCAACTTTTGCAAAAACAATTGGCGTTTTTCCTCAAAATGATCAATGTTGCGGTTTGATGGTTCATTTTATAGCTATGGAGTTCCTTTAACACCCTGTGTTCACAGATTCTTCGAAAACATCACACTGTTGCCAAAAATTACAAAAAAAGGCTTTAGTTCCTTACTGCAAAATGAAGAATCTGGGGAAGCTCATTTTGCAATTAGAAACTATAGATTGTTTTAGCACTGACTGCATAAGGAAGACGACCCTGGTGTCGCTATTACACACTGGAGGGTTAACCCTAACAGAGAAAACACCCCTTCCTATTTTGGGGGTATTTTTGGACGGGAAACTCGAATTCCTAGCGAATTTGGTAGAATATCTTTCCGCAGGGACAATGCACCTCCTCCCTTCCTCGTATGATGGGAGGCAGGGGTGTTTTCTCTCAGGCGCGCCACGCCAGCTTTGAACGGTCATAACTTTTGAACCATTTGTTTCCCCAAGTTGAACTATAGCTCGTTTTAAAGCTTGAATCAAGGGATTTCAATTGAACTGGTTTTTGTAGTGATTTCTGCGTTTTCTGCTTGAGAAAAACTCGAAAAACTGAATTTTTTGGGCTTAAAAATCAAAAAATGATTTTTTTCACATTGAAAAATTACCAAAAACAGACTTTAATATACATAAAATGAAAGGTCTTGTTGAGAGCTTTCATTTGAGCCCAAGATCACGTTGATTCGTTGTTTCGTTCAAAAGTTATGGCGGTCTGTGTGTTTGACCTTTGACCCCCTCCCCCTCGCCACTTGGAGGGCTAGACGGGAAATAGTCCAGGCGCCTGGTAAGTCTACCTGGAATTTTGGGTACACAGCGATTTTTTTGGCTCACACTACGTTTTTTGGGTCGCTGAATCCGAATCTGAAGTTTCCTACCGCGTATCTGGTGAGCATTTTCCGCCATTTTGAAAAAATGGCCTAAAAAGGCCTTTTTTTGCGGTTTTTTTTATGCAGCGGCTACGCATGAGAAAAAATCCCGGATTTAGCTAATGTTTTGAATAGCTGACAAAATTTGGAAGAAAATGGTATATGGATATGCTAGGTTTGCTCAAAAATTGAGGAACCTCGGATCTCGGAACTTTGGAACGCTTCGGAACTTAGCTGACCGCGGCGAGCCGGATCACGCGTTAACGGGTGCGCCGCGAAAACGTGCATGGGCGCGATGTTCACGATGCTTTATCTTCCTCAATTTTTAAGCAAACCTAGCATATGTATACACCATTTTCTTCCAAATTTTGTCAGCTATTCGAAACATTAGCTAAATCCGGGATTTTTTCTCATGCATAGCCGCTACATAAAAAAAAAACCGCAAAAAAAGGCCTTTTAAGGCCATTTTTTCAAAACAGCGGAAAATGCTCACCAGATACGCGGTAGGAAACTTCAGATTCGGATTCAGCGACCCAAAAAACATAAATTAAGCCAAACAAATCGCTGTGTACCCAAAATTCTAGGTAGCCTCATTTTTAGCTACTAGGCGCCTGGACTAGAAGGTCACCGGATTTAGGCCTCTCCGATGATCCGTTATGATTCCTGAAAATATGGATGTAAAATCTCTTGCGGCCATTTCCTATGGAAAATGGGACAGCCTCTTTGACCCGAGGGGCGGATGTTTAACTCTTTCCACTTGAGTCGAACCCAAACTTGATCCAACTGCGATTTGACTAGGTGAGGGTTGACAGTATTCTCTCACAGATCTACCTTTGTATAATTCTTCAACAATACTCTAAACTCTTGAAATCACTGGAAATCTGTCTAGCTGCATCTTACATTTCTATCTTGCATTGCCTAATTCTCTCTCAAGTTTTGTTTTTTTTTAAAAGGATGTGAAGTACCCAACGCAAACAAATTGTCCATGAATACCCTGAGTTAAGAGGAGCATGTACTAAAAAAATTCAAAATTCAGTGTGTCTTGGTTTTTGGCTTCAAAAATAAAACATTAGAAAATTAGAAATAAATTTATTATGGGCTACTACAGCTACTTTAGTTGCTTTGTGCTGTTATAACTACTACAGCTGCTATATACTGCTGTGGCTAATTTATAATGGGCTGATCCGATTCAATTTGTGCAGTTTTGTAGGAGGTCTCCTCTTGATTGGGTCAAACTCATAATGAATAGTCTTTTGCTGATTGAGGTGCTACTTTATTAATATTTAGTGGAACCTGACAACTGATCACAACGCCTAAAATAAGATGCGTATTTATTTTTTTTTGGGGGGGGGGGAGGGGGAGAAAAATAAAATAAATGTTGAATAACCTACTTGTTTTAATCAAATCAATGATTTTTGCAAGAGTGCTTTGAAGCAGTGCCTTCCACTGTGGACCTGCCACATCATCTTTGCAGAACTTGTCCGTACACAGACTGCGTAAAGTGTGTAGGGCAGCAACTGTCACAGGGTGAGAGTATAAGTTGACAGCATCGCCTCTAGTTTTTCCTGCTATCTCTTTCAGCACACTGGTCGTAAAAAATAAAAGAGTTGGTAGAACAGACACAGCACCTGAAATAAGATGGAAAATCTAAGTGGTTTAGTCAACTCTTTGTAAAACAACTATCATCAGGAGGGAAGTTTTGCGCACATTTGGAAAGGTATTTTGTTAGAGTGAAACTGTATTCCCCCAACTTAACCAAGTTTCCTAAGAGCTGCATGTCGAAGGACACAGAAACTGAGGATTAAGGACTAATTTTGTCTGATACTAATCTCTTCTTCTCTTTCCTTTGCTTTAATTATATGATACATAACGGTAAGGAGGCTTTGGTAGGCCTTCAAACGTTTTGAACCCTTTTTCGCCTGAATGCGCCTGGCGTAGCTACCCTGAGATGGATAAACCCCCTGGACTTATCCATACCATACCCCGGATAAATCCATCGAAAAATACCCCCTAAAACCTGAAATTTCGTCTATAATGCTGTGACGTCACGCGAGAGGATTGAACCTATTTGGCGCGGTGCGCGTGAACAACCTCGTATCCCCGATGCATTAGTATAGGAAGAAACAACTTTTCTTGTTTTTAGGCTTCAGCGGCATTTTTTTCTAAATTTGATTTTTCAGGCATGTAAAGATGTTTCTTAGCTTCATTCTTGCAGAGTTTGAAGGAAATAGCTCCGACAGTTTTTTCGTAAAGTGTTGATGAAATCTCGGTACAGTAGCTTTATACATATATTTAATAAGTAACTTTCACTTCTGTATTTTATTGAATTTTTATATACTAATAAATAAATCTAAAAAAAAAGTATTTCACAAAGTTTTTCTGACGAAATCAATTAAACTTTACATTTCACAGTACTTTCAGGTTTTAACTGATACCAAACAACCTGAAACAGCTGAATTTTGTGAGACTCACCTTGAGGTGAACACAACCTTGGAATTTTTTCTATGATTTGTAGAACACTTGTCATCAGCATGGAAAAAAGTCCAGATGGAGGCTGTGCTGGTTTAATAGAATTAGACAAAATTGGAACAAAATTCAAGGCAGGAAGTTGCTTGGCCAATAAACATGAACAGACTTCCAAGACTGCAAAAACTAAGCTTTTTCCAGGCTGCAGCTCTCCCGATTCACTTCCCTCGCCAAACGAATCGGGGTTGTAACATTTTTCGACTGATTCTGAGGGGAAAAAAGTTCAAGGTTAATGTTAAAAATCACACAAGTAATAAAGTATAATACCTTAATGTGCAACAGATATAAGTAAAATTTTTCACTCAGTTATTATTAACCTACGCAGTAATTTAATTCAGAGTTTGCTATGACAAGGCGTTATGAGTCAGTTAGGCAAAGGAGGGGCTGGCCTGCAAATAGTGTTCCTACTGTTTCTGATACAAGGAAAAAATCACCACGGTGAAATCTCTCAAAAATAAATCCTTGGAGAAAAATAAGGCTTATTTTTGCGAGGACATTAAAAACGCTTTCAAAAAGAACTGCTAGCGACCGAAAACATACACGTTACGCAAAGGAGTTCTGCGACAGCTTATAGTGCATTGAGTAATGGACTGAATTTCAACAAAATTGTGAGTCTCAATTCCCAAAAAATGACCTAATTGACATTACCCGGTCATCTGATGATGCTGAGTTTAGCAACACATGTATTGTATAATAAAATGATTCGATTGAGACGGACTGAGCAGGATGTCAAATTTTCGGCAATACAGATGTTCAACGCACTGCCTTGGAGTGTGAAGCTACACTTTCGAAATGCTGATCTAACGTCGTTCTTTATGGGGCTGCGTGCTTTCTTATTCGAAAAAGCCTTCTATAATCTTCACGAACTTGTAGGCTAGTAAAATTTAACACTTGTACTTTATGTATATCGCTGTAACTGTTCACCATGTACCGAATATGACGTGTGCCATTACCTCAGCCAGAGGCTCAATTGTACAAATTATGAAATAAATAAATAAATAAATACAAAGAATCGAGCTTTATCAATGTGTGGAGGGTGCATTCATGTTTGTTGCAAGTCAGTTTTAACCAAGGTGGCCAGGTTACGTCTTTAAATGTGGGTATTTAAAACGGGTTTAAATGGGGGAGACTGCTAATTTTCAGCACAATCTGGCAACAATGGTTCTAAACATCTGATCTACAGGGTGAACCATCACATCTCACATCACCAGCACCGACATCACACCTTTAGCTTTTGAGCAATCGGAGATAGAGACTTAAAATTTTTCCAGTGCTTATTGGTCAAAGTAAACAACTTTAGGAACACTTCAAGCTATTAAGGGGCTTACTCTGGAAAGCGATGGGAGTCCTAAAGGTTATAGCAATGATGAGAGACTTTTCCATCACCCCGTATGCAAATGTCGGATGATGACACTTAGAAGCTCCTAAATCAACAGACTTAAGAGCCATTCAAAACTTTCAAGCAGTCTCATTGCCGTTGGTGCTCGATTATATTCTTCATGGAACAAGGTTTCCAATCCATTTTCTATGTGTCAATATTTAAACTTTAAAATGCAGCTTTTTTTAAACCAATTTTTGAACTATCATTAAGGGGCAAATCAAAAAGCATGAAGTACTGAAAATATTTTTGAGCGAAGATATTTTTTGAATTTTTGGCACACATTTAGTGGCATGTACTGCACTGTAAAATCAAAATTACAGCTGCTTGTACTTATGCAAGTTGATCAAGATTTTTCATGAAAATTTTACCATATTTCAGGATTATTTGTAAAGGTTTTCTTTGTCTTATAAGCTTTTATTACAGCTACTTGTACTTATGCAAGTTGATCAAGACTTTTCATGAAAATTTCACCATATTTCAGGATTCTTAGACTTTTATATATATATTTCTTAGGGGATATTATTTCACCCCGGTAGCTAATTTGACTACTTCCTTCACATATGCTGCCAGGATTGAAAATCACCTGAGCTTTTACCTTTCACCTATCAATTTTTCAGATAGTCAAATTTTCCAAAAAATGCCCTCTTCAAGTTCCAAAATGTGGGTTCTTGGAAAATTCAATTATCAGCAAATTGGTAGGGGGTGAAAAGAAATTGAAGTTATTTTTAGATACAGCAGCATAGAACACATGAAAAAGACCCATTAAAGTTGAGTAAAATAATTTTCTCGTCCTTTTAGGCGCAAAACAAGGAGACTAGTTTTACATGGGGGATGGATGGATTATGCTATTTGATGAGACAACCTTATCATACACGGTGTGGAAAATGTTTTCGGGCATACGATTCATGGAATCTTGTGTAAGTTTGGCTGCTGACTCCGAAAACGACCTTGGTTTTTCCCTAACATGCACCAATCACTGAAATTTCATCAAATAAGTCCTTTTTTCAGGAGAATCTCGATTTCCTAGGATTTCGGTGAGTGTAAAGAAAAATTCATGGAAATAACTACAAAAAGTTACTCAAGGTTAGAAAGGAAAAAATAGTAAGTCATTTTCATCATAAAAATTGATAAAACAAAAACAGAAAAAGAAAAAGAAGAAAATATTCTACGAGGGGCGTTCAAAAATTAAGTTCGCACTCCCTCTAAGATGCACAAAAATGGACCAAATTTAACCAACTTGGGCTAAAAATCTATGATAGGATTTATTGAGTCTAGAAATCAAAGATTTCAAGCAATTAGATAGTATGCGACCGCACGCAAGACGCAGATTCGCGCCGCGCCGCGATTGTCTCTAGTCATCTTGGCCAGATTTGTAGTAGCCCATTAAACAGGAGAGCTTTTACTTTAAAATTTTCACAATATATGACCATTGAAAAAATAAAAATAAAAAAAGCTATGATTACAGAGCATACCTTATTTCTCTACGTAGCCACTACCTCCACTACCTTTAGTGATGGCCTCACGCGGACGACCCGAACATTACAAATCATAGATTTCCACACGACCTGTTTCAAACTGATCGACCCACTTCTGTACCATTTGTACATTCATACACTTTTTACCACACACAGAGACCAATTCGCACTGAATATCACTGCCAATTTTACCTTCCTCACAAAAAATCTGATCACAGCTCGAATTTCACAATCCTGGTAATTTGGAAGCAGTAATTCCATGGTGAACATGAAATGAAAACGATTTCTATAATACTTATTGTTTTTTGGATCCCACGGTCCAGGGTGGTTTCCAAAATCTATGCGCAGACACCACAATCCTCAGAGAGATTTTAAATTTTAAATTGAAAGTAAGGTAACGATCTCTGGATAATATTGGTTTAGCATTTTGATTAGAGGTTCAAAATTAAATAAATCACTTTCTTATCGTTTTTTCTGTAAGTGCAACCGTTTTAGTGTAAAATTCGAAAACCCGTATTTTTCCGGAAATTTGGCACAAATTCTCGTTCAGTCCGGGAGAAATACGGGAGAAAGAGGGCTAACTCGGAACAAATTGCGTGATAGACTTTTCCTACAAGAATACCATCATTGGATCGCCTGAATAACACAAAACAAACAAAACGTTTTCCACGGCTCCACCGCGGAACTCCCCTTAAAATGCCTAAAATGCAAAAAGGCGGCTGTGTTTAGATTATCAAGCATGAAGGTCATTTAAAATGTGCATCTCTTGTGGTATGAGGTGTCATTTCCTATGTCTTTTTAGTCGTAAATTTCAAATATAGTTTCAAAAAAAAGCCCCTGGTCGAACGGGGTGCATCAAATCCAGGATGGCGGCCAACTTTGAATGGCGGGAGGGTAACTTATAAAGTTTGATTAGTGTATTACATTTTAAATTGAAAGTAAGGTAACGATCTCTGGATAATATTGGTTTAGAATTTTGATTGGAGGTTCAAAATTAAATTGTCTCTTATAAGACCTCATCTATGATCCGATGAATGACACCTGGTCAGGAGGCGTAAAACTGGCAATCCAGGCCGAATCCGCAGGTCACTAGGGTTTAAGATGCCGCAATGTTTTTGGTGAATTTAGATGATTTCGGCCGTAAATTTACAACAGTAAATGCCCCATAATCGTACAGGGTCTCCCGATTATGGGATAAAAGGATGACTTCTAAATGTAAAGGACAGAACAGAAAATTTCAAAGTGTGATAGTAGAAAATCTTTGAAATAAATCTAACAGTTTTCTTACATGTTCGCAATTAATATTACTCCTCAATAAGAGCTGAAATCGAGGATGGTGACTATCTCCATTTGAAGAATTAATAAAACAACACTAAAAAATAAATGTACGATTCAAAGAGAGACTCCCAAGTAGCATGGATTGCAATTTCATTGCAATTGGATTGTGAGTGATTTGCAATTTTTGCTTGTTTGCTATACGTCATTTGAAGGCGCTTAAAAAGTTGCAATTTGTATTGCAATAAGTTTGACAAGAAATGTAGGATTATGCTGTTGCCTAACCTTCTTTTTCAAGGCACTATAAGACTGGCAATTTCGGTGCAATCATGTTGTAACAAAATTCAAGCCATGTGCCTGAGCATCCAATACTTAGTTGTTTTTAAAGTTTTTTCGACTTAAATGTCTTCACCTAACCCATTTAGCCCAACATATTTTGAAAATATTGTACCTTCTATCAAAATATTTTCATGGCAATATTGTAATTAGATATTTCAAATATTTTTAAAACATTTTAAGGAATATTTTGAAATTGTTTACAAAAAAATATTTTTAAATAATTCAAATATTATTGCGCTGTAAACTGCATCATTAAAAATATTCCTTAGAAAGTTTTGAAAATATTTTTAAAAATATTTTGAAAATATTTTTAAGTTCTCAAGTTAGTATGTGGTGTAATTTACACGATGTAAATTTAGTGTGAGTACCTATTACGTGATATCGAAAAAAAGACAGACAAAAAAAATCTGAAAAAAAATAAATAACACGAAAAAAAAATAAATAATAGGAATGAAAGAAGCATGAGAAAAACGGCGTTAATCAAATCTATGATGAATGTTGAGCCACGCACTGACGCAATGCATGCGATAACCAGCCTTAACAGGCACCGTGATTTCAACCTGCTCATCATCAGCTCCCTGTAGGCTCAGTGGAAGGAGCTGCTACGCTATGGCATTCGGCGGGGTCGGGTTTCAAGCCCACTCAAGGGCCCGTCCGTTATTTTATGCTTGCTAAACGTCGTAGGACATTAGTAAAGCATGGAGTTGAATTATTATAATTTCCCGGCAAAATATAGGGTTGAAATTTAAAGAGTCGTCCATAGTGAAATTTCTTTGCAAAAAAAAATTTGCAACTTTTTTACAATGAGGGGGGTAGATGTTGTAAATAATTGCAATTGTTCTGTCAAGAAAGTTGAAATCATCTGGAAATTTTATTTCATTTAAATTGCAATTTTTTCGTTGCAAAATGCTACTTGGGCTGCTGAATGAGCGATATTTACATGCAATTGAGTTACCTATTACTAATAGAAAAAGAATGAAAAAAAGAAAACATTAATGATTCATACCACCGGATGATGTTCCTCAGTATTTTTTGAACAGTGGTGTTGTCAACTTTTGATTTTAAAGAAAATTGATTTTTTTTTTTTTTTTTTTTTTCGCCATGATTCTCGCGTGACCTGATTTGCTTTAATAACATTTTGAATAAAAAGAGTCTTGGTTCTCGGGGGGAATGAAAGGATTTTAAACGCGGATATTACTAACACGGAAATCGGACCCTTATTTTCGAAGATGTATAATAAAAGCATATTTTAAAATAAGATGTAATGCTAAAAGGAACTATGTTGCATGCAAACACCGATCAGATAATGCCTTTCAGCATTATACCTACACCTCCGGTTAACACTACTGCATTTTACAGGCAGTCATCGTGGATTTGAGATGCCCTGTTTGACCATTCATTTTCCGCTTAATTTTTACTTCACATTTTACCAAAATTACTCAGGGAATAATACTTCACTTCACTCATTACGACATTATTTAACTTCCTTCAGTCCTCCTACCTTTCAAACTTATCAGTCTTTTTAGAGTTTGGGCAGCCCGATTAACCAGGTGGTATTCATCACGTCATACTGGAAATCTACGACCCAAAATGACGATGAAACAACCAAGGCATGTATCGGTTTGCGATGTTGCAGAATTCTTGGAATTTTCAAATATTGCAAACAAGATACCCGGTTTGGGAATTTCGCCGTCGGTATTCTATAAGGAACCAATACCTCACTTGACTTATCACGCAAAGAAGTATGGTACTAGGACAAACTATCAGGGGGGAATGTGAGGGAATATGGGACAAACATACCCTCCTGCCGTTCAAAGTTGGCCGCCATCCTGGATTTGATGCACCCCGTTCGACCAGGGGCTTTTTTTTGAAACTATATTTGAAATTTACGACTAAAAAGACATAGGAAATGACACCTCATACCACAAGAGATGCACATTTTAAATTACCTTCATGCTTGATAATCTAAACACGGCCGCCTTTTTGCATTTTAGGCATTTTAAGAGGAGTTTTGGAGGAGTTTTCCGCGGTGGAGCCGTGGAAAACGTTTTGTTTGTTTTGTGTTATTCAGGCGATCCAATGATGGTATTCTTGTAGGAAAAGTCTATCACGCAATTTGTTCCGAGTTAGCCCTCTTTCTCCCGTATTTCTCCCGGACTGAACGAGAATTTGTGCCAAATTTCCGGAAAAATACGGGTTTTCGAATTTTACACTAAAACGGTTGCACTTACAGAAAAAACGATAAGAAAATGATTTGTTGGAAATTTAATTTCCAACACCTTTGATTCTATGCATTTTTATCGTGTTTGCCAATGTTGCCGAGTTATCGTCAAAAAACCTGGATTTTCCGCTAATTTTGACGTCAACGTCAATCCGGGAGGCCTAAACGTTGACGAAAAAATTCAGGAAAATTCAGGCGTTATTTCTAGACCATTTCGCAACCACTGTGCTATGTCCATTTTCAAAATAAAAAAAAAGCCCAAAAACGCTCCATCCTAACCCCCGTACCTGTTTCAACTCTGCCCGCACAAGCGGCGATTCCGTCCGGGCGCGGGGTAGCCAATTTGGGAGTTAGTGGAAACTCATGAGGCGAGCATTCAGAAGTATCCGCCAACTTCGTTATCATAGAATTTTCTATGTTATCATACTACTTTTAATCGCTATTATCTTACTATCATAACATCGCGAGTGTCCCCCTCACGGAGAAAGCCCCCAACATCGGCCGGACTACGTGCTAACGATTCAAATAAGAGTTGAGGTGGCGGGAGCAGTTCACGGCGTGGCACAAATCCGCGGCTGGCGTGCGGTCGCATCCTATCCGATTACTTCCAACTTTTGATTTTTAGACTCAGTATATCCTAACAAAGATTTTAAGCCCAAGTTTGTTAAAGAGGTTGTCCCATTTTCCATAGGAAATGGCCTCAAGAGCTTTTCCATCCATACTTTCAGGAATCATAACGTATCATCGGAGAAGCCTAAATCCGGTGTCATTTCTCGTCTAGGCTCCCAGGGGGAGGGGGTCAAAGGTCAAACGCTCCGACCGCTATAACTTTTGAACGAATCGTCGGATCGACTTGATCTTGGGCTCAAATGAAAACTCTTAACAAGACCTTTCATTTAATGTATAGTAGTGTCTATTTTTGGTAATTTTTCAACGTAAAAAAATCATTTTTTGATTTTTCAAGCCCAAAAAATTCAGTTTTTCGGGGTTTTCTAAAATTCGGAACGCATGAATAATTACAAAAACCAATGCAAATGAAATCCCTTGATTCAAGCTTTAAAACGAGCTATAGTTCAACTTGGGGAAACAATTGGTTCAAAAGTTATGACCGTTTAAAGCTGGCGTGGCGCGCTATTTTCGAAGCGCGCAGAGTGTATACTTGCGTGCCACCCCTTCCTACCTTTTCCCCCCGGTGACCACTTCAGCTGACGATGGATACAAAAAGGTCCAAAGTTCCCTCCACCTAAAGAATGACCAGTCATTAGTGTTAAGTTACTTTTATTTCTAACAAAAAGAGGGAAATAAAAATAAATTAAATGCTAATAAACGATAAGACGCTGGCATCCATTATTTTTTCGCCCACCCTCCATGATTCAATATTTGATGTAGCCAAATCAAGCCTCTCATCATTACGGTATCTGATTATTCCCGTGCAGGTAAATCTTGATGAGAGGGAAATAGATCGGGGAGAGGTGAGGGAGAGATATTCAGTAGTAAATGCACGTTCAAGTGCTGGTCGGCTAGTTGCGTACCACACCCTATGAATATCATCTACAGCTTTTGAGTGCATTTTGTGGTAAAAGAAGCTTGATCTGGCTATTAAATATTAAATCATGGAGGGGGGGCGAAAAAATAATGCATGCCAGCGTCTTATCGTTTATTAGCATTTAATTTATTTTGATTTCCCTTTTTTCGTTAGAAATAAAAGTGACTTAACACTAATGACTGGTCATTCTTTAGGTGGAAGGAGCTTTGAATCTTTCTGCATCCGTTATCAACTGAAGCAGGGCCCAGGGGGAAAGGTTGGGAGGGGTGGCACGCGAGTATACACTCCGCGCGCTTCGAAAATAGCGCGCCACGCCAACTCTGAATGGTCATAACTTTTGAACCATTCATTTCCCCAAGTTCAACGATAGCTCGTTTCAAAGCTTGAATCAAGGACTTTTATTTAAATCGGTTTTCATGCGTTTCGAATTTGAGAAAACGCTTGAAAAATCAAAAAATGATTTTTTTACGTTGAAAAATTACCAAAAATAGACACTACTATACATCAAATGAAAGGTTTTGTTAAGAGCTTTCATTTGAGCCCAAGATCAAGTTGATCCGACGATTCGTTCAAAAGTTATGGCGGTTGGAGCGTTTGACCTTTGACCCCCTCCCCCTGGGGGGCTAGACGAGAAATGACACCGGATTTAGGCTTCTCCGATGATACGTCATGATTCCTGAAAGTATGGATGGAAAAGCTCTTGAGGCCATTGCCTATGGAAAATGGGACAACCTCTTTGGTCCAATTTTGTGGATTTTAGAGGGGGTTCAAACTTACTTTTTGATCGCCCCTCGTAGTATAGATACAGACGAAATCAGACATAATTGTAAATCATTAGTCCTTTCTGTACACCTTAGCACTATTTGCATTTAAAAAAAGCATCTGAATTAATTTAAATGTATTCATAATAGTGAATATTTGACCATTCACTTTCAAAATTTACTATAATCACAGCTCTGGTGAGTCAATACCTTTGATCTTGGATTGTTTTTCTTGATCTAGATTTTCTTGAGCAGCATGAACACTTTGTTTTATTACAGCTATTACTAATTTTTGTGTTGGTTCTTCATATCTAGACAATAGTAACCTAAAAATGGAAAGGAACAAGGGATTAAGATTAAAATTTGTATAATAAAGAGACAAGATTGGAAAGAGGTTGCTCAAAGTTCAAAAATGCTCAGGGTAAAAATAAGAGCCATAATTCAAACCATAGGCTGCACAGGTACCAGAGCCTTGAGTAACAGGATAGAGGTAGCTAAAGTAACTTGATAGAGAGTATGGACATCTCGCCCCTCCACTTTCCATGGGAGACCTTAGGACCCAAAAAAGGCCAGGGGGCTTAGGGGGGGGGGGGGGGCTTTGCTTTGGTTTTTGATGATAGGGGAGCCGGTAATGGCCAACTTTTGATAGTCACCAACTGCACATGCTGCCAACCAAACTGTGTCAAAGATCATTTTTCTCGAGAATAGCACATGATTAACCATAAAACAAACTAAATACGTCGTAATAATGCATTTGAGTTAAGTTCTTATAGCAATATGCAAATAAAAATAAATTTTAAGCCATTGTGTTTTTACATTTATTAACAGCATCCGCCATTTTAGGGTCTTAAGAGTTCCATGAAGCTCAAGATGGAGGAAAGCCATAGTCACAAGGCGATACTCTCTCTATCAAGCTACTCTAGATGTAGCCTGTGATTGACTAACGGTTCCTGTTAGTTCTTTCATCAACTGCTTTGTGCCTAAATTTTTAGCAGTAAAAGATTTCTCATAGATTGTGAGATCTTTTCACATTTTACTGCTGCCATCACACAACTCTCAGGCATCAGAATGGGCAGAGCTGGGAACTTTTTAGTGGGAGGGAGCAGATGGGCACTAAGTCAAGGGGGATCTGAGGGGAACTAAAAGATACCCCACCTGCAGGGGGGGTTTGTGGGACTCCTCTTTCTCTGAAGAAGGGTTCGGAGGATTGATGTAGTTCCAAAGAGGGAATCTATGGGACCTCCCCCAAAATTTTTTGGAAAACTCAAGTCATCCAAGGAGTAATTTTCAGATGTTCTCCCCAAAAACAGATCAAATTTTAATCTCACAGATGAAAGATATGTCATGCAATTACTAATCACAACCCGAGAAAGTGCAGAGATTTTGGCGGCACCCACAAAAGTTGTCCGACGTTGAAAATATAGATATACTGAAGTTTGTTTGATTGCGGTTTTACCATATTGATTCCTGCAATATTATGGTTATCTGGGTAGAGAAAATGTCGGTTAGGAATTCCAGATTGCAAGTAGCACTCAACAAGAAAAATTTGGAAAAACTTCCTCTTGTAATAATTACAGCTCTTATCTTAACTTTAAAAATTCTTCCAAATTTAGGAACACTTATTTTTACGTTGGAGGGATTTTTAAACTATTTAATACGAAAAAGAAGGAAGTTTTTCTACAACATCCTTTACAAATTTAGTTAAAAAGCTTTCTGAGCCCTAACAGAGTAGGAAAATTATAAATTAGTGGAAAAGAGGCACTCACCTTAAGAAAACATTACACAATTCAATTGATAAGGAAGCATCACTCATTAACATTTGACGAGGTGCTGGGCAGTTTAAAATTGTGTACAGAGAGTGTAAACAAGATAATACATTTTCTTCGGATTCAGAGAGCCTAGGACTGCATAACGCTTCTATACTAATTCCTACAAAATCAAGGTCATAATGAAATAAGTTACAGCCCTGCAGTTAAGTGTGAAAAAGGAAACTAATGATGAAACTACATAATCATATATCTCCTTCCCCAAAGTTACACATATCCACTTATATTCTATTTTGCCTCTACGTAGTTACGAGAGTTGTTCAACGAACCACTAGACAAGGTACAAAGTTTAGCATTTTACTCTATATAGCTGCTGTTACCATTCACTCTGCTTCCCCTGGATAAAAAAAATTGGCCGAAGCCATTTTGTCGCATGACGTCACAGCAGGGCCACCGTGTGTTCTGTGTTGCGTGCCTCGATCGCGTTCGATCTTTAAACTGTGTGCCTACCTCGCGAACTTTTCCATCCCCTTACTCCTTTCACGTACAAAGTGTTGGTCTGCCTGCACCTAAGTATCTCCTCAAATCTGTCTTCCATTTTTGACTGTATGTTTATGTTCCATCTTATAGGTCATTCGCCTCATTGGTCGTATGTTTATTTGACTTCCTCTCTTTTTTCTTACTCCTTTATTTTCGATCAATTTTCGTGAGACTCTGTATAAAGGGGTTCTTTTTGACGAGAAGCTCGAATTTTTGGTCAGATTTTCAAAATTTCAAAATCCAAGATGGCGGCCGTGGTTTAAAATGCTGTGTCGCCTCTTGTTCGATGGATTTTTATGAAACTCGGAATTAGGGGGTATTTTCAACGGGAAACTCAAATTTTTAATCAGATTTTCAACATTTAAGATGTCGGATGTTGACTAAATTGCTGTCTCGGCTACTGCTCCATCAATTTTTGTAACACTCGGTGTGAGGAGATATTTTTTGACAAGACACTCGAATTTTTTAAAATCCCGAAATCTGAGATGGCGACCAAGGCTTAAAATTCTTTCTCTGCTCCAGCATCACGAATTTTTGTGCAATTCGATGAAAAAAAAGATGTTGTCTTTTCATTAAAGTTAAAAGCTATGAGGGGCGGCTTGCTGAGTGAGTCGCAAGTTCATCGCAAAGCGAGGGGCTCGGGTTCCAGGGGCACTCCCCGGTTAGGCAAGACACCTTGCAAAGCGAGCTAATCACTGCTACTTCTGATATACGTATCTCCTTCAAAAGCTCACATAGAATAAAATATGTACAACAAAAATTACCGGAAGTAACTCCCAACAAAGATGTTGACTTTTTCCATGCATGAATTAAAATTTCTCGCTCAAAGAGAAAACAATCTAACTGAGTTAAATCATACACTGAACGTTGCCGTAACAGTCTTTGCAGCATGTGAATATGACAACTTCAATATCGGTGATTTAGCTCAGCTGTTGTACATTGTTCACACTTTGAAAATCACAGGTTGGGGAAGGAACACTGCTTGATTGATAAGTCTACCCAAACCATTGTAGTGCGCGATTGGATTGCAGGAGACTCTTGTTTTCCTTGTGAGCAGGAAATTCACATTCTTGATATCCAATGCTAAATAAAAACATTAATACCTTGGTTGGGAGCTGATTTCAGTAATTTGCATTTTGCAAATCGTTCTCTACGTGCTTATTAAAGAAAATACATCAAAATGTCTCAATTCGAACCTTGCTGAGCGGTCCATTGTGCAGGATTTTGGAAAGCAAAAAACTGTCAACCTATCCGTTTGGAGTTCTATTAGTTTTTTTTCATTCAGTTTTTGGAATATTTTTGTTCTTTTTAAGGATTCAAATTTTAACTGCAGAAAAGATTATTGTGTTTAAAGGTTAACATAAAAAAATGTGTCTCATTAGCAATAAACAAACCATTTTAGTATACTCAAACAATTCAATGATGCTTCATAGTGCATAATCTTCCAAATTCCAAGAATTCGGCTTAGATTTGCGGTGACATTCAACTTACCAAATAATAAAATGAAAACATCCATACTGCTCGACTTAAAATCATTATTGCTGACATTGAATTCTACTGAGTTCAGCCACAGCGCAGCAGCGTGAAGGATGGGTGGCCAAGATGCTGAATAATGTGTTTTGCAGCTTTCCATTGTGTCTGTTGTGTAGAAAGCTCCTCCTTCATGAGGTAATTGGCTTGAAAATTCTAAGATCATGGTAACAGAGAGTAAAAATTTCAGAATGATGAAAAAGAATGTAATTTGAACAGAACTCATCAAAAAAGAGCCGAAATACCTGACATTTTCTATCTGATAACTTTTTTTTATGAGTAATACAAAGCTGTGAGCAGGTCTAGCAATCCTGCGGACCCCAGCTGGTAGCCCCTGCCTCAAAGGGAGTGAGTAGACACGGCTCTTAGCTGTGGTGAAAGCAACATGGCAATGAGAGGCAACTCCGAAATCAAACCCTGGCCCTCCAGGTTGGGGGTTGGGTAGAGTGGAACTTATTTTCTTAGATCGTCAAAACCAAATGTTGCACGGTCTTAAATGGTTCTATGTGATAAAAAAACACGGTAGCCAAAAGGATTTTGAGAAAAAATTTTTTTAACCTGGAGCGCACAGAGCCTGAACATCGGAAAAAATTTTTGCGGAATTCAAGTATATTTGACGTTTCCGACGGGATTGCGGGCACCGCACAACGAGGAATTCATAACATTTTTTTCCGAATTATTTTTGCAGACACCCTGTACTGACAGTGGAGGTCCGAAACAATTTAAGAAGCTAGTATTGAAAGAAAGAAACGGATAAATTTAGGTATTTTTAAAGTTTTCGCTTCACTCTAGGGCGTCTGGCTACAACAATAAAAAATATAAGGGTCTTTGAAAAATTGCCGTTCCGTTCTGATGTAGAGCATATATTCGCTTGGCACTTACAAGAGTCGCTGATGTCATATGTAACAGGATGCCAAAGAAATTTCACGCACGAAAAATTGGCCAAATTCAGATATATTTGATGACGTCTCTGATGCGATTGTGGGCACCGCACGACGAGGAATGCATAACATAGGAACAAAGTAGAATTTATTATTGCATGAAGATGGAATGAACTAACTTTTAGCAAAGTTTTCGACCTCCACTGTCACTACAAGTTCATACCGTTTGTATGGAATAAAAAATTTTACTTGGTTCCTACGTTTTACATTCTTCGTCCTGCAATACTCGAAATGGCAGCAAAAACGTAAAAAATACCTCAAATTTATGTATAAAATAAAATACCCTCTAAGACTTTTAAGACTTTAGGGCGTCTAGCGACAACAATTAAAAATGTAAGGGTCTTAGAAAAATTGCCGTTCCTTAGTGAAGTACAACATATATTTGCTTGCACTTATAAGAGTCGCCGATGTCATAACAGGGGCGAAAAAAATTTCTCACACGAAAAATTGGCCGAATTCAGGTATACTTGACGTTCCCGATACGATTGCGAGCACCGCACAACGAGGAATGCAGAACATAGGAACGAAGTAGAATTTATTATTGCATGAAGATGGAATGAACTAACTTTTAGCAAAGTTTTTGACCTCCACTGTCACTACAGAGTGTCTATTAAATTTTAATAGCGAAAGACCGGTCAAAAAGGAGGTATTTTTCACGATTTTTGTACATCTGAAGACACCGTGCGACAAACAATCAAACATCTATGGATCTTTTGAAAGCCCTTCCATACTGGTGGTATGGACTTGCTTTTCACCAATTTTCGAACTTCCAGTGTCATTACGGGATGTCTAATAAATTTCGCCATTGAAGAAACGGACGAATTGAGGTATTTTTGACGTTTTCGAAGTGATTGTGGGCACCGCACAATGAGGAATGTAAGACATGGGAACCAAGTAGACTTTTTTATTCCTTGCGGAGGGTATGAACTTACTTTGCACAAATTCTCGAACCTCCACTGCCACTACAAGGTGTTCAAAAAAATTCTCCAAAAACGGCCAATTTGAGGTATTTTTGACGTTTTTGCTGCCATTTCGGGTATCGTTGGACGAAGAATATAAGACGTAGGAACCAAGTAAAATTTTTTATTCCATACAGACGGTATGAACTTACTTTCCACAAATTTTCGGACCTTCATTGTCATTACAGGGCGTCCAATAAATTTTCGAACGCGAAAAAACGGTAAAAATTGGGTTTTCCACCATTATGGGCATAGCTTGGCAAAAAATAAAAGACCTAGGAGTTTTCTGACATTTGCCCTTCCATACTGATGGTATAGTCTTGCTTTCCACAAATTTTCGAATTTTCACTACCATTATAGGCTGCTCAAAAAGTTCATTAAACGTTAAAAAACGGCGAAATTTCGATTTTTAGAGCTGCCGAGCGGAGAGTTTGGGCATTACCGAGCGAAGTGAGAGTGACCTAAGAGAAAAACAAACATTTTCCCTCAATTTGCAAGGTATGTGCTAGGTTTGTACCAATTTTTGGACATCTCGCTTTAAATTCCGTGTTGCTGGCTAAAATATCAAAAATATATGGCGAAAATGCCCGAAAAACCGGTAAAATCTCGATGTTTAGGCTCTGTGCGCACTGGGTTGAAATTTTTTTTTTCTCAAAATCCTCTTGGCTGTGTGTAAGGTGTTTTTTTATCATATAGAACCACAGCGACCGCTATTCTTACATATAAGTCCTCATATGTAAAAAATCTTCAGTCACAACGTATTCTACCTCGTAAGTCGGGTGGCAGAGAGAATGGTGCAAAAAAGAAAGTAAGTGAAAAATAAACAAGCATAAAGTAAGATGAAAATTACGGCTAGATGTCGGAATACGATTCAGGGACATCCCGCTTACGAAGCGAGCACGCTATTGATTGACGATGGGGTGCTGTTTAGAAAGATCCGCTTCTGTCACCTATGTCTACCTTGTGCCGCTGGAAGCCGCCCGCACAGGCGGCTCCACTCGCATAGCGCACGCGTTTTTTCCGCATCTTTCGCGTTATTTTTCAGGGCTTTCCCAACCCCATTCGAAAAAACGAAAAAATACGGCATCTGTAAAATCATCTCTAGTATTTTCATGCGAAATTTCAACTCGAAATTCCGGTTACACTTGGGAAGCTCCCCTTGTAAGTATATTATTTCCTTGAAAAATTCCCCTGAAAGAGTACGTGTGGAAAATTAAGACTGGCTCCTCCTTAATGAGATAACTAGTTTGAAAATTCAGAGGTGAGTTTTGAAGGAAATATTTCTGCGCTCCTGTAAAATTGCAACAATTTTCTAACTTCATTGCAAACTTGGTCACTCCGATGCATTATTGTACCCTTTATTACATCACATTTCATTTCCGATTCCCAGCATTTTTATCCAAATGGTATGATAGATGTCATTTCATGGTAGTTTCCATGGTTTGTTTGTTTGTTTGTTTGTTTTTTTTTTTTCAAAAAAAATCTTGCACTGATGAAATATTTCCAAACGCAAAAATACTGTCAGCTGGCTGTCTATTAACTTTGCATTGTATTCTGGTTGCAAGAAAAATAGAAAGTGGAATGTCTTCAAAAGAAACCAGGCTCCAGTGAAAATTTGATTCTGATCAAAATGTACCTAATTACTTGCTTTGACATCTCCACCTTCACCTCGTTGAGGAACTTATCGCTACTTTTTTGTCCAAAATCCAATAAATCTGCATACCCCGTCTCTTGACCAAATGATCCAGGATAAGAGGTCTGTAATTTTATCTGTCACTTAGAAACAGATATCCTTTACAAGGAATAAAACTGCTAAAAACTATTCTCTTTTATTAACTTGGTAGATAGGATTCACACTTAGAGGATTGCAGGGCAAGCAAACCCATTTGGATACAACTAGAGGAGCCTGAAACAGCCTCACCCCTGTAACGGGGCGAATCTCCCTGTTCCAGCGCAAAACGCTGAGTCAGGTCTTTGGGGCCACAACAAGAGAACCGCGGAAAAAGATCCGCCGTCCCTACTTTAACGGTGCCTGATGGCCTGCAGTGGGAAGCCTGGATTCCGGCGTCATAAAGAAAAAATATAGGGAGGGAAAATTGAAACTGAGAGAGAGAGAGAGAGAGAGACCAAAAATTAGAAAAATCAAAGGGAAAGGGAATTTTTGCAAAGCTAGGTTTGATGCTGCTTAGACCGCGCATCACTACTTCGCTCTACTTCTTAAGAAGTCGAAAGCGTTCTCCCAAATTTACAGAGATGTATTTAATTAGAAAATTACGATGAGATTCGGCAACATTTTCCAGACATACAAATTAATCCTTACCAGTTTTCTAACTGTCTGACCAAAACTTGAGGGGGTTCACTGTAAGAATAAATAGTAAATATTCATCTCCAATAATTAAAACTAAACGCTTCAGAATTCTTGGGTCTGCGCTTACCTTATAAGAACCCAAAGAGAAATGCGAACTCACCCCGCTGCACCTCGACCGACGCACTGTTTTCTTTGCTTGACTGTCTGCTGGATCGGAAAATCCTCCCCCCCTCGAATTTCGGGTCTGGTTGGGAGGTCACCGATTTGCAACTCCAAAAAAAAACTACGTGCTCGAGTTTCGTTCACCATTGCAAAGATGAACATTAACACAAAAAATCTCAAATTTACATCACTGCCCTTGGCCTAATTTGGTTTGGCGATTCATACAATTGGAATTCCAATAAAAAAGGATTAAAGTTTAAAAAAAAATGCAAAATACTTAAAAATGATCAGATTCGCCGCAGCGCTCCCTGTTGGCGCGTCGCAGTATTCGAGCGGACGCCAAGTGTCGAAATATTATTTTTCCTCCTTTGCTCGCCGGCGTAAACGCGGCGATGCCAAGCCGGTGCGCTCTACAGCGGTGCCAAGCATGCGCACTCGCGACTTTCTTTTTGTTTCAATTTTTGAATTTACATTAGTAATTCTCTGACATTTCTACTATTCCTGTCACAAGGGCTTTTCTGACATACATATCATTCAACAGAGTTCAGGTAAATTATTTTTGATGCAGAATAAGTTTCTGCGTCAGACGCATACTCAGAAAACTTCATAGAACTAAACCTCTGTTTCCTAGCAGGCAGAGAGGGGCAAAAAATCTCAACTCTGTCCCTGTCACACAACTGAGGTTCCGCAATTCAAACGGCTGTAGGGTACTAACAACCGAAGCTAACTACTTAAACTTGACATTTTTAGAATGTATGGACCTTCTACTCTTCATTTCTTTAATTCTGTTTCTCGTACTAAGATTCCTGTCGTGCGGCGAGTAGGGCCGGATTTAGCTTTTTGCCGCCCCTGGGCAAGCCACATTTTGTCGCCCCTGGGTCTGCAATATTTCGCCACTACATTGTCAACAGTATCCCCCCCTCCCCGCACTCCCAACTTCCCACGCCATCAGTCTGATCTTGCCCCCCCCCCTCGTGCGCCACGTGGGCGCGTGCGCGTAGCTGCTTCAAAATGCGCCACGAATATATAAAATGGAATGGATGGATGAGGCAAAAATAAAATGTGAAGACGAAGTTGAAGCTAGTGTAGCTCAATGTATTACTTACAGTGTATTTTCGGAAGATCAGGCTCAAAGGTTTTTCTCCGGGTTTTCAGTTTAGCAAAGCTGTCAACCAGAGCATCAACGTCTAAATTGATTGTCAAGTCTGCCTCGATGTTAAAAATTGCCGTGTTGTTTAGTTTCCCTTGGGATCACTCCAACAAACGATCACCCTAGCGCTCGAGGCCGGACCTAGAGAGCGACAGCTTTGCCGCTCCCGTCAACTCCCTTCCTTCATACATTTTGTCGCTCATCTTTTCACTTCGCTCCGTCTCTGTCTCCATTTTTCTCTTATTTCTCGCTTTAACTTTCAATTAATCCAGTGCCAAAATTTGCCCATCGCCAAAATTTGCCCATCGCCAAAATTTGCCGCCCCACAAAATTTGCCGCTATGGGCATGCGCCCCAGTGCCCTATGGGTAAATCCGGCCCTGGCGGCGAGGCAGAGGGCTTGTCACAAGGTTTTCACCTCAACTCTGTCCGCCTACTTTATGCTTCATAGAGGCACCAGAGAGGCTGTTTGAAGAAAAAAAGTTGTTACTCAAGGTTATGCTCTAACTGCACTCAATATGTGCCACTGTTGCGAAAACCGACAAAATATTGTAAGGTATTCTTTATAAATTTGACCTTTAAAATCATCCTGAAACGGCTCAACTCTGTCCCTGCATCATTTATAGGCAAACTTCAACAAAATTCAACTATTTTTACATATTCAACGTACTACTTAGTCCTAATCAAGGAGTACGTTCTGTTTTGGCGGTAAACATAACTTCAAATTTTTTCTTCCACCAAAACATGCAGACTTTACGACTCTGCCTCCATTTTCTTAACTCAGTCTCCTAAGTGCAACATTTTATGACGGGACAGAGTTGAGGAAGTGGGACTTAATTGTGCTTGAAAAGTCTTGAGAGTCCTTATTGACAAAAATAGTTTATGCTGCCATTACCAACTGACTAACTAATTACCAAACTAAAACCCTCCATTTCTCTGAATTTTCAGAGAGGGAAAGAGGGGGAGATAAAGGGAGACATACAGACAAACTGATTGTTAGTGTGAGATCACTTATGCCTGTGTGTTTGTCTGTCTCTCCCCCTGTACCTCCCCGTCACTCCTCTCCCTGACCCCCTCTCCTCCCCCCGATATTCCCTTAAACACTCTCTCTGTCACATCAATCTCTCTACCTCACCCATTTTCTCTCAACTCTGCCCCCGTTTTGCTATGGATTAGTTTTGAAAGAAATACCTGTGAGTTTCTCTGGCGCAAAAACAGATTTTTGACAACTTATATTGATGTAACACCTAAAAAAAAGATATATGTGTTCAATACAAAAATCCACCGAGGTAATAGAGAAACGGGCAGGAAGAATTTTTGATAAATTTCAGTTTTCCTTCCCAAAATCTGCCGTTTTTTAGGGATAATTAATTTCCTGACAGTTTAAGGGCTTTTTTTATGAGAATTCATTGCAATTACAACACATTTCTGCAGAGTTGGCAAAAATTTGGGATGATAATTATACAAAATAAGGACAAAAAAGCAGAGGGAAAGAGTTGAGGTTTTATTCCGGTTTAAAATTTCTGCCTGCCCGGCAGAAGACAAAATATCTGTTTCTTATGGAAACCATTATTGATTCCAAGTGCCAAATTATGTGAAGTTTTAGAAAACACATCTGTCGAGGCATCTTTGAGAGTTCATTTTTTGAAAATTTCGAGCAGAAATTTTAGAAATAGCAGAGAATTACCCGCATGAGTTTGAACTTAAAAACAGGGGGAAAAATTAACCAATTCACCCCCCTCCCCCCCAAAAAAACTTCAGATTCTTCCAATTTTTATCGGTTGCAAAATGAATTTCTTCTTTGACTAGGTATCTGTGACTTGAGACGATAACTAAAATAAGAAAAATTGATATTACCATGCTAAAATGTTCCCGATACCACTCTTGTTACTGAGCTATTGCAGGTGTTTCATCATTAACTGATGACAGATTCTATGTCACAATGAATATGATATACATATCATATGTCTATGATATGTCCTTAATCTCGGTTCACTTTGCCTCATCATACTGTCTGGAGACAATGACTTGAAACGAAATATCTTGTGCATGCTTTTAGATAATCATTGATTACATCCTCCTCCCTTAAAAAAAAGCTGACCTAATCTTATTCTTGACTTGTTCTACGATATTGTTCATTTCACATTCACTGGCACAATTTTGTTCTTAATAGACACGAAGACATCTGCAGGCTGATTATTGAAATTGACAGACAAAGTGATAGACAACGAAGACAAAAGGGAAATAAAACGATCCTATTGGTGGAAGTGGGTAGTTGCAATGAACAAAACTAACAGCAACCCACAAGAGACCCTATAGTTAGTCCATCAAATTCTCTCTTGGTCTATAGGAATCACCAATTTCAACTAATAGAAATGCTCTATACTCCCTATGTCTTCTTTGTTCATAAAATTCAATAGTTAGCCCGCTGAGCATGCCAAAACTAAAATATTGAACTGAACACAGAATATTTAAATTGAAGAGAAATCTTCCTAGCATTCAAAAATAAAGATATTTTTTACCTGATGGAAGCGAAAGAAGAGCATAATCTTGCAGAGCAGCAAGCCAGTGCTGAGACAAACTTTTCAGCTCTGGTTGTACAAGACCTAACAGACTTTCCCCTCGACACTCAAAGCCCCCAAATTCATCATCACTGCCATTGCCACTAGGCAAAAACTGATTGTAAGACGATTTAGTTGAGTCCGCCGTGGAGTTGAAGGCATTTAGAGACACTATCCCGAAACTGGGGGCACTTCCATTGTTTACCATTGCGACTATATAAACCTGCAAAAACAAACCAAATCTGAATAAAGCTTATCACTAAGATAGATACCAGACGTTTGAATACAAAGTACACAAAGTGGACATTTTTCTTAGAGGATTTCCATTTTATCTGTTTCTTAGAATTGTTTCTCAGAATTTGTTTTGTCTCCTTCTGGCATAAGATTCAAACCATAAGATGTGAATTTTCACCGATCAAGATGGTAAACTAATCATCATAGAAACCTGCATACATCAGAGTAAATTTTCAACAAAAATACACACATTTTCCTGATGTATTACTACACAGCACAGTTAGAGAGTTTTCAGGAAACTTTTGTGGCTAAAGTAATTTTGACAAAAAAAAATCAACGCAGTGAAGGTAATTTCAACAAAATATTAGCCTGCAATATTCACGAATATCAGTATCCTCTTATTCATAATTACACAAAATTAGTGTACTTGCAGTCATTTTTACCTTTTCTTTCAAATCGAAGCACTTGCAGCTTTATCAGCAAAAACTATTCCTATTTGACTACCTAACTAACTAAACTTTTCAATTCCTTAGCAAGATACATTGCTTTCTTATCATGTTTGACTTTAGTGTCTCAACCGTTGAAAATACTGTCCGATCCTGTAAAGTTATCCAGTTCCTGAAGAGCACATACTTAGTAATCTGAGCCGTTCTTTTCAAGAATAGGCCTGGCACCTGATGTTGACACATTTCCGGAACAATGAAAACTCTGATTCGAATTATTGAATACAATACCCGCTTAGCCCGCATGTACCATATGGAGCATCTTTAACATTTGCTCTAGGGTTACACCAGTACTCACACTATCTGATGAGTAAATTGCCTATATGGCGTCTGATGGAGTATAGATTGTGTTTAACAGTATACATTGTTTACTCAAAAAAAATATTCACCCATTAGAGCACATTTTGAACGTTTGCATGACCATTTTACTGTAACACCTATCTTACTACATAAAGAAAATCATAAGAGCAACCTCGAGGATCGGTCAGGGAGTGCAGCCCCCTAGTTATTCATAATTTCTGATTTCAGGGAGAAAGCTGTGAGTGATATCAATCTTCTGAAGGAGGAGGCCAGGGCTGACCGGCTAGGCCCCTTTAAGGGGTCAAGGCACAGGCAGAAACTCTGCCATCCTGCTCCTGAACTCAATCTCATGATACACTCATCATATTTCCACGAGGCTCAGCAGCCGTCTATTATGTCAACAATAAGTTGTATCAACGACTGTGGCAAACACTACCAAGCACGGACTTTTGGAGCACGGTCATGCTTAGAGATTGGTAAATTTCGCCGCCGCGAAATTTTCAAAATGTGCTTAGGAATCTAAATACCAGACAAAAGCACCGATTATGACCCCCTGATCACGAAATTATAGAGCGAAATAACGCAGAATCGGCCATTTTCCAGATTTAACGCGAAATCGCGCGGAATATGCGAAATCATCCATACTTATCCGCGAAATCGGTGAAATTCGCACATTTTCGTGAAATTTATGTGTATACGCATGTAAGATAAAATTTGCCCAGCTTGTATTCAAAATAAAGAAATTACAAAGTTAGCAACAGATATTTTTTTATAAAGAAAAAATTATATTAGTATTAAAGTGCTTATGTAAAATAGGACTGGAGAGAGAGAGAAAAAGACTGAGGGACGGGTTGTTAAATCAAAGTAAAAGCTTTATTTTAAGCTGTCAAATGTAAAAGCAATGCAAAAATAACGGCGAAATCAGCAAAATAACAGCGAAATTCGGGACAAATGACAGCGAAATTGGGAAAAAATACCAGCGAAATTTTCCAATCTCTAGTCATGCCTCCACCCAGGTGGGCTTAGTTGCTTCAGTCTCCATGGATCGGTAGCAATGGCAATTGTGCACACTTTGGGTGATCATCGATTTTTTCATGACCCAGTCAAACAGTGCAAACTGATTACTTACTACCTGACTGTGTCCCTCCCACACCCTGTTACGACAAGGGTCATGGTACAGTCATCTGCGGCCACAATGACTAGTTACCTCAAAGGATTGAACCCGGAACCTTGTCCACATTCGAGAACGTCCTTTCATACAATTTATCATACACCAAATGCTTTCTTAATAACTTAGCCATTGCAATCAAATAACTCTATACATTGCTGAAGAGTGGGATTCAAATGCTTCTAAACTCTCCGAACTCAAGTTTCTCACCTGGACCCGGAAGTAACGAAACCAGAATACAACATACCTGAGCCCATGCCTTCAGAATGGCCAACCTTTCGAGAGTTGCGAGAGCCTCATTGTAGAGCGCATGAGATGGACGATTTAATTTAGCTAAAGAGGATACTAACAGTTGATGAACGCGGCGCAGATCACTTAAATCTCGGACTGTTCCACTGCCAATCCAGGCACTGCAAACTTCGCAGGCAGTGGCTGTTACATGGCTAGAGGTATCGGCTGCAAAAGCTGGCCTCAGTGCAGCGCCGACCTAGGATAAAATAAATTATAACGATGAAGCAGAGCTATTTGAGCAGCATGGTTGAGCTAGTAAAACAGCTTACAGCTATAATACTAAAATGTGTTTTTAAAGAAATAACACTTTGAGGATTTCAGAACTTTCTGACTAAAAATACTGAAACTAATTTACGCAAAAAGAAAAAGATGGGAAGAGCCGATACGTTTCCCACAAAATAGTCCAGTCAAATTAGGAAAATTAGAGGAAAATATTTCCATACAGGCGATTTTTGGCTACAGTTGCTTGTTAGGGTCTAGAGAGGCACAGGGTAAAAGTCCCCATTGATATCCCTTGTGCTTAGCCCCCCCCCTCCGACCCCAAAAGGCTAGAAAATCGATTTTTCGGCTGTACCTCGAGGACGGTTGGAGATGGTGAGTTGCGTTCAGTTTAAAATATATTCCTCATCAAATTTTGCACAAAAAGGTTTCTTATGCTTTTGTCTGTTCTCATATTATGTACATCCGTGTGCAACTTTCTGAAAAAAGTTGGTGAGTGGTATCAATCTCTTCGTTATGATGTCTAGAATCAGAATTTGGATGGTGATAACCTTGAAAATCGTGCAGAAAGCGCCCAAAGCGCAAAAACAAAATGGCGGCGGCTCGGTAGCTCTTATTTTTAAAAATTCCGTATTATGGCATGTGAGGTATCGATTCCTATGTTTTTTGGGTCGTAAAACCCGCATATGATGTTTAAAATACCCTCCGATCAAAAGAAATGTCGCAAATCCAACATGGCGGCTGAAAATACCCACCCGGCGCGAAAATCGCTCAGTTCTCATTTGGCCGTCTGGTAAGGCGGCCAATGATTGTATTGTGTGGTCAAAGGTTTCAAAACAGAGTTACAACTCACTGTACGGCCCATAAAAAAACCCCAAAATCCAATATGGCGGCCAAAATGGCCGCCGACCGAAACCTGTTTTTTTATTATCGGCGTATGGCGTCGAGTAAGGTATCACTGGACCTGACCAGCGAGTAAGACTGAACAATGTTAGAAGAATAAATGTGTGTTTGGGAAAAGAAGTGATAAGCAAAATAGATTTAACATGTTTTTCAATGTATTTCCTTCAATGATTAAAAAAATGTATTTTCAATTTAAGATTTGTGTTACATAGATTTTGCCTCAAATTACCAAAAATCATTAAATACCTTCACATATTACCATGCCATACCGTCTTACCTTACAATATTACCATGCCATACAATATTACCTTACCATATTACCATGCCATAATACCCTAGTACCTTACCAATTACCATGTTACCTTGCCCATTTTTCCTTAATATATTAACAATTCAAGTATAGAAGCTCTAGAGAAAATATCTTGAGCTCTGATTGATTTACGCATCATAACTGTCGCTGGATTCATCAATGGGCTCTTCATCTTCTCCCTCATCATCGGAGGTCTCTATGTTGTCACAATAGCACACTCACATTTGCACAGTTCTGTGCATTTTAACCCTTGTGACCTACAGACGCAAGGTAAAGTGCGGCGCTTTTTAACACAGTTGCATCGGCAAAGTTCCCAGACCAAGTCTGGAATGCAAGGAATAAATGAGGTTATTGGCTCATATATGTCCTCAACTTTTTGCCATCTAAAATTGATAGGCGAAGGGGTTACAGGGAATTGAGCCAGATCCTGATTCCAGACTAAAGCTTGAAGTATAGTGCCATGAGTATGATAATTACGAATAAACTCTTTGGCAGCAAATACCGTTGGTAACTATAAACGTATTTACCAAAAATATGATAAATGCTATCAGATGTCTGGTTTTCTTTACCGTACAGTATCACTGTGACAAAATTCAAATAGACTAATGATAGAATTTATTCATACTTCTGGTAAAATTTACCACAATGTTTTTAAGTACACTCTGCAAAAAAACAGTCAATTTTCAAAAATTTACTTTTTCTTGCTCATCACCAGACCAATTTGCTGCCTCTCCTTGAAAATCTACCATTTCCTCCTTCATAGTAAGGGATTCCTCTTTTTTCAACATAGGTAAAGGACTTAAGTTAAACCGTGAAAAAAGTATACGGACACAGAAATAGTTACATCTCCCATGTAAATTGATCGCTGTGCTAATTACCGTTTCGTTCTACGTATTCATGCAATGGAGCTGTTGTAAATAACTTGCATGAAGCAGCATGAGCATTTATTTAGATAGTTTCTTCTATGTAAGTTCATTCATTCGTGTCTAATATTGCGACTTGTACTTGAAAATAAAATTTACTGTGTGGATGAAGGAAAAACAGAGTTAAAGCAAGATATCTTAGATTTTTATGATTAAATATTTATGTTTTGACAATGGACAATCGCATTTCAGTGACATTTGGAACGTTTTTCTTGTGCGGTCTCTGTGCCGCTTTCAATTACCGAAGAGAGCGATTCAATGTATCACCGAGAAGTCCCAAGCTGGACTGGGGAGTGGCGTGATTTCGGTCTATAGCAGCAGTTATGAAGCAATGCTAGTGGTAGTAGTAGTATGAAGTATTGCTTTGCTTTTGATTTTCCACTTTCCCACGTCATCTTTTTATGCTTCATAATGACGTTGTCTCAGAAAGTTCTGAGTGTATCTGGAATATCATTTTTAAAACATGCAAAAAATTTATCTGTCTGAGCATATTCATCTGGGTTATGAAGATTAGAACGAATATCCTCCAGAACGATTTCTGTATCAGATTATACGATGCGTTTGCGTTCGGCTTTAGAATCAGTATATTTTTGAGTGTAAAAGAAAATTAGGTAGTATTTAGGAGATCTGTATTACGATTAGTGACGAACGTTGACGTTTTATGGGACCTTGAAATAATGATGTCATTGCCCTATTTTTCTAACAATTTTACTTTGATAGCTGGTTTTTAGTCTGTACAAAACTGAAATTTCACCATTTTTTCGCGTTTGACTTGGGGCGGGCAAAGAATGGACACATTTTTGTTTAACTTCTCGAACTGAGAGATCTAAAAGTGGCCTTCCACAAATGAAACATGTTGTTTTCACACTCATGGTGAAAAAGCTGCAAGTAACTTTTTCCCAGTTCCAAAAGGGGCTAAATAATAATTTTCACTCCTAAAAAGATTATACGAGCAATGTGAGGTGAGTTGTCTTGTGTCGATACAACGCCCCTTTGATTACTGGACGTAGGCGGTGAAACTAATCCCCCAGACTCCAGACACTTGTATCAGTAAGGAGCGTGCAAGACTTAAGCACTGCTTTTGATGACATCTGCGAAATTAGGGAAGCCATAAAGGACGAATAACCAGGAGGTAAGCTGGAGGGCAACAAGATGGGCATGGGCATGGGCATGGGCACGCGTTAAGGGGGTACTTTGGTCTAAAAATGACCCTAAAATGATTTTTGGATTTTTTTTCACTAATTTTATAGGAAAGAATTTGCTAAAGGAGATTATGTATGCACCGGATTTTCGATTTTTGCATTACAAAAAAAGTTATAAGCCAAAACCTGGAAAACACGGACCTTTGGCAACATTTTTTCAATTTTACGGAAAGCGCCTCATACCTACAAGGCAGCAAACTTCAAATTCGGATTTTACGACCCAAAAATAGGGGGATAGGCACCCGTGGTGTAGTCCTTTACGTTTTTAAGTCTCTAATGCCTGGACTATGGACTAAGATGTTAGTTTCACATCCTTTCAGACCCGATAGGATTTACTTGGTGGTATCCTGGCGGATTAAGCCATTTAAACAGAGACTTCCTTACCAGAGACAGCAGGGAATGTTCTTAGGCAAGCTATGGAGTTGTTCTGCAGTACTTTCATTTGCCGAATCCAGAAATGACTTTTGTTTTTCCAGTTTGTACCAATTCACTGATAAATTAAATCTCTCCCAGAAAAGTTCCATTTTTAGGAGAAAATTTTGATTTTTTGAACTAAGGTGGAAGGATGAATCAACAAAAAAAAAAACATAATAATAGGTCATTGATATGGACTACATTTTGCAATTCGGAACTAAAATTTCTGGCTCACTTGTCAAATCACTTATGTGTACGGGAAAACTAATGGTACACACGGTTTTTCTAAACGGAGCCAGAAATTATAGTTCCTAATTGCAAAATTTAATCGATTTAATAATCATATCAATGGCGGAGGTGCAAAACCTTAAAACTCCGTTTGCGACTATACAGGGTGATCCAAAAGTCCCTTCCACCCCCTCTAACTTTTTACCTAATTGAGGTAAAGATTTGAAGCTTCGGGGATGTTCCTAGGTCAAAGGGAGCTACTTTTTGGCCCCCCTAAAATTTTCAGGGGGGCCCCCCTTCTGGGGGCAACGGCCCCCAACTTTTAAATTTCAAATGGGAAGACCCCCTTTGTGATAGCTCTGTCGAAAGAGCATAAAAAAAGAAAACTTTTCGCGCAAACCCGAAGTCAATATCTCAAACCGTTTCAAAATGGCGGCCGGTTGAAGTTCAAAATGGCCGAAAATTCACACCGGTTATTTGTCGATGGATTTGCGCGAAAATCGGTATGCAGGGGTATTTTCTCACGAGAAAAACGAGTTTGACGTTAGATTTTCAAAAAATCCAAAATGGCCGCCGGTTGATGTTTAAAATGGCCGAAAATTTTCACCTCGGTTTTTTCCTGATGGATTTGCCTAAAACTTGGAATTTGAGAGTATTTTGGCAGAAGATAAACAAATTTGAACTTAGATTTCTGAAAAAATCAATTTTTGGTCATTTTAAACTTTAACCGGCGGCCATTTTGGAAATTTTGGTTTTTTCGAAAATCTAATGTCAAATTCGTTTTTTTCGTGTGAAAATACCTCAACATACCGATTTTCGCGCAAATCCATCGACAAATAACCGGTATGAATTTTCGGCCATTTTGAACTTTAACCGGTCGCCATTTTGAAACGGTTTGAGATATTGACTTCGGGTTTGCGCGAAAAGTTTTCTTTTTTTATGCTCTTTTGAACAAGCTATCACAAAGGGGGTCTTCCCATTTGAAATTTAAAAGTTGGGGCCGTTGTCCCCAAAAGGGGGGCCCCCCTGAAAATTTTAGGGAGGCCAAAAAGTAACTCCCTTTGACCTAGGAATATCCCCCAAGTTTCAAATCTTTATCTCAATTAGGTAAAAAGTTAGAGGGGGTGGAAGGGACTTTTGGATCACCCTGTATAGACTTCTTGCCATAATGCTTTATTATCTTCGGAAAACTAGTCAACCTAATATCTTGAAAACTTCACTGATTTTTCGTCTTTGTCAACAGAATATTCTGTATACATTTCAAGGTATAAAGTTAGCTTGGTCTTTTAGAAAAAATAAAATAAGAGCAGATATTTTGAAACACCCCAATGAAAATGTATGATTCCACACTTTGACCATCGATTTGTTCAAATCATAAGGACCTCGTACAGCTTAAGATACTGTACATTTTACAACATTTTGTTAACAGGCACTGGTAGATTTTTCTTGCTGATTCTGTTTTCAATTGCTGCATTATTTACGATAAAGAGCAGCTCTAATTATTGATTACCAGGTTACCTGCGCTTGAAATTGTTCCAGCAGAAGATGTCCGGGAAATTCTGGTTCTGGAACTTTGGCAAATTTTGTTATAACATCGTACAGGAGCCTTAAACCTTCCAGTCTCAAAGGATCACAGTCACTAGTTGCCGCCATGAATGAAAGCCTCACTAAATCTGATAAATGAAGGACCAAAAAGTCACCTAAAAATAATCAAATTTATTGAAATTTTGATGGTAATACTCTCATTAGCAAATATAAACAATTTACACAATAACAATGGGCTAGGGCTGTGCAAATATTCGAAAATCTCGAATATTCAAGTTCGAATAATTTTTCCAATATTCCATTCGAACTCGAACTTAGAGACCTCAAATAATCAGATTATTCAACACCATTGATGACACTTCGAATATCTCTCAAAAGAGACTGAATATTCGTACATCCGGCCATATTGATGACGTTTTAGTAGGAACTCGATCTGGCGCGCAACTCAAACTACTTGTTTTGAGGTTAGGTAAACAAAGGCCAACGTTCCATTGGTTCATTCAAAGCACAGCCCTGGAAGGGTCAATTCAAAATTCGCGCCACTTGAGTTCCACCTAGTATGTCATCAACATGGCATGACTGTACTAACCTCGTATCTATCCTCCTCCGCCCCGCGCACTGTGGGCCAGAGTAGCCGGTTGTGCGAGAATAATAATCGGCTAACTCCGAACGAAAATCACTGAGTTTTGGTGTAAAGGGGTTTTTTGGGTCGCTAAACTCGAATCTAATGTCCGATTTGTTCAAAAATAACAAGAAAAGTATATTGATTTATAGGATTTGAGCTAGTCCTGTGATGACTCCTTTTTTCGAGCATTAGTACTGGGATTAGAAACCATTTTAACGCTGGAAAAACTTCCAAAAAAAAATTGAAAAACTTGAAAGTGACCAAGAAGAGTCTGGAAAACGACCTAAGATTGTTAAAATTAGAAAAATAAAAGAGAGAATGTTCACATAGAAACGCTTTATATGTTAATTTTTTTTTGTCACTGCCTCCTCGTATTAATGGTTCTTGAGGGTTACCACACTTCAATAAGAAGAATAACTTTGCAAATTAATGCCCTGCATGGTTTAACGGTTCTAAGTTTTGCCGTTGTAAGCAATCAAGTATCATGTCAGATGATCAAAGAAGCATCCTATGAATTTTCTTGAGAGGCGCCAGGCATGAGAATGGACAACATTTACTTACAACGTTTACTGGATATTGATGGTCAGCTGATTTTTTTTACCACTCTTGCATTTGGTGCAACATTCTTGGACTTTAATCAATTCCGCCCAAATGTTTACCAATATTGGCTGAACTCAAAATTCAGAAAAAAAAAGCGGCTTTATATCAAATCAGAACTGTGTTCAAATATTCAATGACATGCCGTCGATTGAGCTAGTTAACATTAGCAGCTTCTAGTGCTACTGAAGTCGTCAATCTATGATCATCTAGTATGTGAAAGGACACAATTAATTCAGGAGACCAAACGTCATAAGCAAAGCAGCAGGACAAAATTTACCTTAAGCCAAATGGGCCTGTTGCATGCAAGAGATACAGCCGTGCGAATAAACTTTTTAGAGGTTAAATGACAAAAAAATTACGATGGTCACATTAAAAAAGTCTGAAATACACTCCTTACTGCGCAATTTGCGTTGTTAGGAGCGCGTTTTTTCAAATTTCCCGCGTCGGGGGGGCAGTTTTCTTACGGAAACAATTAACGGCAACTCGCGGCTATTTCCGGTCAACTAAAACTGACAACATAACCTAAAAATCGGAGCTCGTGATATCGTGAAATGAAATGTAGAAGGATTGCGTTGGATATTTAAAAGTTGATCGATTTGGTGACCGCATAAAGCGTATATGGACCACTATAAGAGATCACGTTGGGTTTGTGAACAAACTGAAGGAAAAAATAACAACGACAACAACAACAACAACGACTCGGCATCTTCCGGAAATCACCGAGCCCGCCGTTTGCTCGTTTCCGGTGATTAGAAATTTGCCCCCAGACGCGGGAAATTTGAAAAAGCGCGTTCCTAACAACGCAAATTGCGCAGTAAGGAGTGTATTTCAGACTTTTTTAATGTGACCATCGTAATTTTCGTGTCATTTAACCTCTTTAAAGTCTATTCGCGCGGCTGTATCTCTTGCATGCAACAGGCCCATTGTACCATAGGTTGGAAGGGTTAATTCTGCATTAGTTGGCACAAAGACATAACTGAAACATTCCTAAATTTGATCATTTGGCAGCATTTCAAAGTCTGAGGGAGAAAGACAAAATTTCCAAGCAAATAGCAGTTAAAGTTTGTCTGCACTGTTGCCAATCATGAGGAACAATCCACCTTAAACGCTTACATTATAGTAATGCAAGTTATGGCTTGAAAGATTGACCCAATGTCATATTTCATTAGGAATTATCATCAGTGAAAACTAAAATAGTGTGGGTTTTCTGGGGGTTTTTTTTTTACCCTCAAACTGTTTTCGGGTGTACTAAACAATATCCGTCTTCATTTAAAGGTGCATTCTGTCCTGCTGCGTCACATATAATACCTGTATGGTAGTATTAATAATTTTACTTAAAGAAAAGAGGAAAAAGATGAAAGACAGGTTTATAATGTCGTCTCATCTGAGAACCTTTTTTGCACTTATTAAATACGAAAAAATATGGCAACCATGGAAAAAAGTGCGCACCTTCAGAAGCACAGCAACTCAATTTGAAAATAATGTTACTATTCACTCAGAAGAATTTCTTTACTGTACTATATCTAAGGTCATAAATGTGAAATATGAATTTAATCATATTTTTGGTAAGTCGACTGTTTTTTAAAAAAAATTCAAAAAATGGGTTTCCCGCAGCAAAGCTGTGGTGCAAATGAATGTTGAGGACCCAAAGAAAAAGAATCTGACCTTAAAACTCTATAGAAACTTATAGAAAAAACTGCAGAAAGCTTTGTCGATGGAATTTTTAAGATTTATTAGGCACATTTTCTAACAAGATTTTTGGGCCATGAAAAGTGCACAATGGAAAAAGTGTATACATCAAATGAAAGCTCTTTTTTAGAAGAAGACGTCCTAGTGAACAAATTTTCATCCTGTGCAACCGCTGAGCCGTGATAAGGTCTTACACGGTCGCAGTTAAGGACGCACTTCTATGTATTATCCGTGCAGTGTGAGAGGTACCCATGTTCCCCCCTCCAATACATCGCTGTTGGGCGATGATTCGATGAAATGATGATGAATCCTCATCCCTCAGAGAGGCTCTTTAACGAGTTCCTTATCATCTATGCAAAACTGAACACACTTAAAAACGGTATTTTCCGCGTGAAACGAGCCTCTCAGGCCCACAGTGCCGCGTGGCACCACGGTCTTCACAATGTTGCCAGACTATCTTGGCGAGATCAGCATTGACGTGAAGTAAAACTGAATAAAATGAATTTTCGGACAGTAAGCAGCAGTTTTACAGCTCCGCAACAGTTCAATTAATTGCTTGACCCTAATTAAAGGAAGCAATTTTCTCTCCCTCCTCCTGTTTCCACAGCAACTCAAAATGTGTGCAAAACCATTTGATAATAATTAAATGAATTGATTAATTCTTGATCTTTTTACATATAATAGTAATTTCTTTATTCAAAATTTGAATGTTAGAAAGAAAAAAATTATTCATTTGATTCTTATTTTGACCAACAGAGGTTGGTTTTGATCCAAAATAGATAAAAACTAAAAATATTTGATTCGGTTCAAATTCAAAACTTTTTCAAAATATTCCATTCGATTTGACATAAAAAAAAACCATATTCGCACAGCCCTCTACAATGGGCAGAACATCAATTTTACATCATAGGAGGAAATAACAGCCATATTACAAAATGAGGAGGGGTAATAATCATAGAAATAAGACTAGCTAAAAACAACAATTTACCACAAAGCAGAAGAAGGCACACTGTGTAGGGAAAAATAATACGAGTCAGAAATCAACAATCTCGAAACAAACGCATGCAAATTTAAATTGACCTAAGGAACTCTCATTAAAGTCATGAAAATTTGAGTTTTGAGGTTATTTTTCAGTGAAGTTTACTCAGAAACAAGTTTTGTTCTGTTTCACTGACAGCCCAATTTTATCTTTATTAAAAATGTCACTTATCACATCCATTCACCAGAAGTTTTCATTTCCATAACTATGGCTAATGTTTCTTTTAAACACACTAAAAATAAATGAATTTCATTCAATTCAAGAGAAAAATATGAAATTATCTTTTACCTCTACTTTTTGTCAACTGAATTTCCTTAGCTAAACTAAGTTCAAAATGAGCAGGGCTGGCAAGTTCACATGAGTGTAACATTCTCCGTACAGATTTAGCAGCAAAAACTCTCGTGGGCCAACGTGGTTGTATGAGCGCTCTATTTGATTCCTCAGTGGATGTGAATTCTACATGATCATCATCTTCGTCCTCATCTTCTTTGTCAACTGATTTTTCACAGAGTTCAACTTTTTCAGACTCTGCACAAGTTATAGAGTCTAAAGAGGACACCAAAATTCAAAATATTACAAGACTTAAAATTGCAAAAAATCCATAAAGTTTAAGACAATGCTGGAAATTTAAAAAAAAAAAAAAAAAAAAAAAAAAAAAAATATTACTTTTTCCTGCTTTGTAGACCGTCACTTGTGATACTGAATCTCCTATGATGAAACTTTATGCCATCTCACTTGTGCTGTTACATATGCTATTTGAAATGACAACTACCTCAGAGAGGTGATGACTCATATTTCTGTGCTTTGTATGAAATATGAAAAATCTTGCCTCGCCGAATAGTACACAGCCTCCACCCACCAGAGACAGTGGTGGCTCGAATTCAAATTGTTTTGAGTTCAAGAATTGAGCTCTTGCATGCATCACAGATGTACGATTTAAGTACATAATTTTTCATGCCTAAAATTTGTCTAGAAATTTGATGGTGCCACTGGTTTTCTCTGAAATCAACTCCCAAGCTCAAGAAAAACTCTCAAAGTTCAGGCCATAATGGAGAGGATATCCCATGCTTTGCTACAGAGTCCACCTCTACACTGCTAGTTAAACTCTCCATGCACTAACAAGGAGAAAATAAATTAGCAGGGTTGCCTGATTTCCTGTCTTTAAGTCCCCAAACAAAATGGAAATCCGCTAATTTACTTGTTTCTTTCCTGTGCATGGAGAATTTGACTAGCTATAGAGGTATAGAGTAGTTCAGTTAATCTAGCATTTTTCTAAGAAAATCTATATATAGAAGGTTTTTTTGCGGAAACATGTTGCATTAGGCTACCAGAACAACATATCAAAAGTTTACCAAAATCGGCTGTCCGCTAAGGTCGCCATCTTGAAAAAAGGAGGGGCGGGGGGCCAAAATACGCCGCCGGCGTCCGGTTTTTAGCTTATATCTTGAAAAATATCAATCCTACGGACAAATGTCAAAGAACCTTTTAAATAGATCATAAAATTTCCTATTAGAAACCTTGTACATTTATTAAATTGCGACTTCTGGTTCGTGAGATATGACGGTAGTTTCCTGCGGCTAGGAAAATCAAATCTTGCGAAAAATCACGTTTTTTCAACAAAATCTGTAATTATCTTAAAAACGGCGAGTCTGAGGCAAAAAAGTGTTCTCACCAGAGTGAAAGAGCATAAAATTTCCATGATAAAAATGCTTATGAATTCACTAGGGGGTCCGCCCCCGGAGCGCTATGCGGTCCGAACCACCGGCGGCTACTACGCGGTGAGGCTCGACTTGGCCGCTCCATGATGCGGCCATGTTAAGGTCCAAGATGAAACAGCTTCACCTTTTTGGTAGATTTACCACGAAGGTAAGTTACATTATCCATTTAAATATGTACTCCTTTCCTTTCATCATAAACCCCCCCCCTCCTTCTCCTTTAGGTCATTCTAGTTGTATGTATAGTTAATACCTAACCGTCAACGGTCACGATTGAAGATAATGTTATGCTTTCTTATTCAAATACAATTTGTCAAACAACAAATCTTCTTTTTTCAAAGTAACTAAAAGGAAATGAATTAACACAAAATATAGAAAGAGGGAGACAAGCATTTCTTTGCTTATAACCTTAAGGTGATTCGATGGACGCATGGACGCCATATTTTGTGTCAGAACGGCATGCGATGTATCGCATCAATTGGTTCCATGTTTTCAGCTACTCGTCATTTTTCTCCAAATTTGAGATCGCAAATCTGTTGCCAGGAGACTGAAGCACTCACTTACCAATTTTAACAAAGAAATTCAACGTAATAAAGGCGTGTTTTTTTAGAGAGAAAATATGGCATTCGAGTGCAGTTTCCATATCAGTATCGAATGCGATGTTTTCTCTCTGAAAAAACCACGCCTTTATTACGTTGAATTTCTTTGTTTAAATTGGTAAAAGAGTGCTTTAGTCTCCTGACAACAGAATTGCGATCTCAAATTAGGAGAAAAATGACGAGTAGCTGAAAAATGGAATCAATTGATGCGATATATCGCATTCCATTCTGACACGAGATATGGCGTCCATCGAATCACCTTGCTAGTTTAAATTCATCTTCTGCTTCCTCCTCGATCAGTGTTTCTGCTTGATTGCTGCATCCCAAGTCGGAACAATGTAGAAGAAAATGTCACTGCGTCGTATACCACCTCTCTTACAAGAGCAGCGGTTACTACAGCCTCTCGAACATGTTCATGAGATGATTTGTAAAAGTTCTTGGGGGGGGGGGGGGGGGAGGCAAGCGGGTTGAGCATAGGCACAGGGAGAAGCCCGAGTTCCGAAGATTTCCACCCCCATTCCTTGGGATTCAGTTTTCTTCCTCTCCAGAGTTGAACTTGATAATATACATGTAAGAAGTGTTGTTTGCACGCATCTGAAGCTGGAGGCAACGTTTGCAGTTTCACCTCAGTTTTTTGCCTTGCCATAGCACGATTAAAACATTGAAATCTGCATTTGTTCAAAGCAGTAACTGATTTTTTAGCACCGTACAGCAAAAGGACGAGTTGCTCACCCGCTTGACAAAGCTCATCTTGAGTGCAGTCGGTTTCATCAAATTTCTCAGCAATACGAGAGACTTCGTCACATTTTTCTAGCAGTTTAATAAATTTGTCTTTGCCCTTGCCACGAAATGCTGAAGTGGTATCACATCCACTGATGACATGGATAAACAGAATGCAGTTCTTCAAATTTGCATTCGATGTTCGCAATTGATTTGAGCTAAAAATTTGGGCTGCATTTTAGCCCTTACCTGGTTTGAGTAATAGGACGTCGCTTGATGCAGGCGTCAAAGCTATCATTGGAACAAGAAGATTGATGTCTTCACCAACGATAACAACTTGTTTCTTCGTTCCTCTTGGCAGACTGATAGCTTCATTTACGATGAGAGTATCCCCATCGTCCTCTGCTTGAGATACTTTAACTTGACTCCCTGTAGTAAAGTGTTTTGATAGCAAGCAAATCAAACGCGCCTCATTCTTTTCATTAGACAGAGGCAAGTCCTGGGCCACGGATAGAGGAGTGTCCTCAGAAAAAATTAAGGCAGGACATTTCTTAAGGCTATGACGTCGTCACCTTTCAACGCTTTTTGTGAAATATGTTGCGCTTTTTGTTCGCATCCATCAAAAACAATTGAACCTTCAAGACCATCATGCTTTACAACATATGGTAGCTAATAAACGATTCCACAGCTTAAGGTAATAAACGGAGAAATGCTTGTCTCCCTCTTTCTATATTTTGTATTTCCAAAACATGGAACCAATTGATGCGATACATCGCATGCCGTTCTGACACAAAATATGGCGTCCATGCGTCCATCGAATCACCTTAAGGTAATAAACAAAGAAATGCTTGTCTCCCTCTTTCTATATTTTGTGTTAATTCATTTCCTTTTAGTTACTTTGAAAAAAGAAGATTTGTTGTTTGACAAATTGTATTTGAATAAGAAAGCATAACATTATCTTCAATCGTGACCGTTGACGGTTAGGTATTAACTATACATACAACTAGAATGACCTAAAGGAGAAGGAGGGGGGGGTTTATGATGAAAGGAAAGGAGTACATATTTAAATGGATAATGTAACTTACCTTCGTGGTAAATCTACCAAAAAGGTGAAGCTGTTTCATCTTGGACCTTAACATGGCCGCATCATGGAGCGGCCAAGTCGAGCCTCACCGCGTAGTAGCCGCCGGTGGTTCGGACCGCATAGCGCTCCGGGGGCGGACCCCCTAGTGAATTCATAAGCATTTTTATCATGGAAATTTTATGCTCTTTCACTCTGGTGAGAACACTTTTTTGCCTCAGACTCGCCGTTTTTAAGATAATTACAGATTTTGTTGAAAAAACGTGATTTTTCGCAAGATTTGATTTTCCTAGCCGCAGGAAACTACCGTCATATCTCACGAACCAGAAGTCGCAATTTAATAAATGTACAAGGTTTCTAATAGGAAATTTTATGATCTAGTTAAAAGGTTCTTTGACATTTGTCCGTAGGATTGATATTTTTCAAGATATACGCTAAAAACCGGACGCCGGCGGCGTATTTTGGCCCCCCGCCCCTCCTTTTTTCAAGATGGCGACCTTAGCGGACAGCCGATTTTGGTAAACTTTTGATATGTTGTTCTGGTAGCCTAATGCAACATGTTTCCGCAAAAAAAACCTTCTATATATGGATTTTTCCAGATGACCCTTATTTAGAGCTAAATTGACTGGACTAGAGGGGATTCAGCGTAGCATGGGACATCCTCTTCATTACAGCCTGAACTTTCAGATTTTCTTGAGCTTGGGAGTTGATTTCAGGGAAAAAAAGTGGCACCATCGTGTTTCTCGCGAAATTTCACCTACTACAACCTACTTGAATCGCAAATCTCTGACATCAGCGGGAGGACAATTTTCCAATATGAGCTGTTTCTGGAGTATGTTGTTATGAGAGCTAAAATCATAAACTCTAAAGCGGTATGTATAAAATTTTCTTTGCTTCAATAGTTCTCGATAAAAAAAAAATCGGAAAAGTTGCTTCTTGGCTGACCTTTAAATTGTTAAAAATTTAGGTAGAATTTTCGCAGTAATTACCTGATGCAACTGTGAGCACAGTTTTGCATAGCGACAACCATAGAGAGAGATTTTCAGCTGCCATTATTTGTAGCATACTTGTCAGTGTATCATGAATATCTTTTATCAACTGAGCATCTGTTTCCAAATCTAGCATACCAAATAAAATTCCTGGAAGCCCAGAATCTGGCATTGAAAAATCTGAAACATTAATTTGAGAACAAATAACTTGAGACAAGAGAGAAAAGTGAGATAAGGACAGTGACCAAAAAAAGAAGAATCTTAATTGAGTCGACTCAAGCGTAAACGTCCCTTGTCCAATACAAGGTTTCATAATTACAGTGGTTTCTTTCGCCCCTCAACACTGATAAATAAGATCGATCTCTTTTTTAAATGTTTAATTATACTTAGGGGATTATTTATAAAATTGTTCTACATTTCTAGTGTCTTAAGCCATCTTGTGTCTGTAAAAGACAACAAAATTGTCCATTCAAAGTCTGAAACACTGTGTTGGACATCTGACGCTTTCACATAAGCCGATTCAAATACAATAAAAGCAGTGCCCCCCCCCCCCCCTTTTAAAGAGAATAGATCAAGTAAGTCGGCAGGTCTTTGGTCTTGTTCGCCTCTGCGTCTTTTCTGCTGCTGTGTTTTTTTTCGCCCATTCCAAAGGTCAAACTAGTATTTAAGGATGACTAGACACATTCTCAGCATTTTTTTTTTTAGGTATCAATGAAATTGTGTTGGTGCATATTTTTTTTTTATTTCTAGGTCTTTCTATCTTTAATTTTGGCTCTTTATGTATTCCCACCTTCCTTTCTGAAATTCGAGGTTCCCTACGTCTTCGATGAAAGCCTTGTGAAGGTCCTAGCAACGTTTCATGATTGCCGCTCAGAAATTCTTATTTTTGACAGCGTGTATAATTGAAAATTCGGTATTCGTGACGGCGCGAATATTTGAAAAAAAAAAAATTAACTATTCGTGACTGCGCAAATAATCGCAATTTGAGAATAGTGCATGAGTCGGATAAAGGGAATATTCGCAAAGCTCTAATTCACTCACAAGGGGAACTTCCCAAGCTGCCGCCTCTGATGGGGCTGAGAAAATTCGTACAAACTAATTGGATAAATCCATTGGGACTGTGTTTTTTAATTGTTTCCGGCGCATTACTGGGTGTCTGGCGTGCATAGTCGATGCGTGCTCAAAACCCGACTTTTCTGAGTTTTTATGGGGTGTTCTCGGGGCGCATTGGAAAAAATAAGAAAACACCGTCCTGACTGATTTATCTAAAGAGTTCGTACGAATTATTTCAGCCCGATCCGAGGCGGCAGCTTGGGAACTTCTCCTTGATGGTGAAAGGGCAGAGAAAAATAGCGATTAAATGCGTTTTAAAAAAGTTATGAACACTTAAACGGATTTTTGGGGCACATCCTGGGGAGAATAGGAATTCACTCACATCAAAATTATTATTCAGGATTATTTACATCGCTTCATACTGAGCAGCAGTTTCATCATTCATTTCTTCAGGAAAATGTTGGACTTGGACTGTTTCAAGATTTCAAGTATTCAGAAGCATTTGTAAGGCTCAAATCTGTTCTAATTTATATTTTGTTTTGATGAGCATTTATGTTTTTCAATTACTCCATTGCTTTTTTATTGAACTCTACACACATAGAACTCATACTTACTTCTCCCTCTCTCAGGTTAAATAATTTGATTGTTTTTTTTTCTTTTTTTCTTCTTTCTTCCTTTCTTCTCTTCTTGTAAGGGAAGATTGGAAAGCTTCAGATTTGTTCTTAGGAGTAAGTTTTGGTTTGTTTTTGTTCCAGTTACATGGCGTTAATGGACTCAGACCAGCAGGGCGATTACTGAAATGATATCGACTCTAAGTCGCCGCTTTGTCGTGACTGAGAGCCACTCAGTCCATGGCGCGACACGACAAAGCGGCGACATAGAGTCGATATCATTTCAATAATCACCATGCAGATCCTTCACCCATTTAATTCTGAAATCTTTTTAGGGGATTTTAAATAGTTTAGCAGGTTCATTTTTGGAATGGGAAGATAATAAATACTGACCTTCTCCATTGAAATAATTTTTTTCTGCAAAAAATGCTAAGGCTTGGTCGCAGATTTGTTTGGCCTCTCGCTGTGCCAATTGTCGTAGACAGGCTACAGCTGCTTTCCGCAACAATAAATGCTTACTGAACAACGTTACCTGAAAATTGAAGATAAAACACTTTTCATAGGCTAAATCAGGAAAGCTTGGAGTTCACATAAGGCGAAAGCTGTTAGTACTGGATCAGGAATTGAGATTGGTAGGAAAGCAGGAAGTTCAAAAACGCCAACCATTTGCCATGATCAAAATTTTTTCTCTTGGCACATTTGCAATTTGTCTCTCACTACAAAAGCGATGTTACAGCAAAACGCTCGATTTTCCAATAAAATATGTAGCCTGGCAAAAAAAAAAAAAAAAAAAAGTCATCGCTTTAGAAAATTTATATGAGTTTGGGTTGGTAGCCGAGTGCTAGAAATAATGCAAAAAATGTTTTCAAAAAACACTTACATTTTATTAATAACTTTATTTATAACTTTTTTTAACCTAACAATGTTCAATGATTTTGATTTTTTTTTTTTTTTTTTTTTTTTTTTAGAAAATTTCCTTACACCCGAAGATTTGCCTTACATTTGCAGCGATCCTACGGTCACCATATTGGGCATTTTCTGCATCCCAAGCGATTGGATGAGAAATAAAATGTTCTTAACACAAAGGAAAATTTGATAGGGTCACTTACACATAATGTTGGTACTAAGGACGATAAATTGACATGTCTTGGGGCAAACAAATGCAACTGCTGTAAACAGGAGATGGCTTCCGCTTGAACCAAGGGATGATAGTGACCTTGCATGATCTCACATGCACATAGGAAAGATGTCCGAGCTAGGCAAACTGAACTCACACTTCCTAGAATGAAAGTAAACGCAAGTTTATGAATTTAAGGCCAGGCTCAGGGTGTCATCTAAAGTTCCGTGGGGTGATGCAAGTGCTTTTAACGCACTCTTTCCAGGCCATTAAAGAAATTAAGTGCCCTTTTAGAACAATGTTTAATTTTTATCAAGAACTTCTTGGTATCATACTCTTAAATATTGGTGAATTACGTTTCTGTCATGCTAAGGAAGAACGGTCTGTCAACTTTTGTGCGCTGCCAAACGTCCTTTGATAAAATACAAACTTCAGGAAAACTTGCAAAAAGTTTCCACACGATTTTTCAGAGAGTTCTCTCCTTAATGTGATCCAAAATATCTAATAAATAAAAATTTCAAGGTGAAAAATATTCATATTTTTTCTCAAAAATTAATATTTAAAGTGGAGAACTTTGGGAATGTGCGAAAGTTCATGACGCATTGTAGTGCTACTGCAAACTATGTTATTGTCTAATTGACATTTGGACATTAATAGCTTAAAATTAGAAATGTTTGAATGTTAAATTGATTTAAATAAAGAGAAAGAAATCAACAAAAACTTTTGGATCATGATTTTCTACACATTTTCAATGCTTCAAAGGTACTACTCCAAAATTACAGTTTAATTAAAATAAATCTTATCATCATTTATGATTAAAATTTAAATACATTAACTATATCAAATAGCCCTCCTTGCTCAACTGGTAAGTACTCCTTCATTGATGAGCATATGATCTAGTCAAGGTCAAGGTTGAAATCATGCTTCAGCTAACTGAGTTCTTGTGACAAACCTTGTAATTCTGGTCCAACAGTTGTAATCAGGGCTGAGATCACATTCCCCATACTCTGATGCACATCAACGTGTGATTGAGGAACAGTCAACAGAAGTCTCAAAACCAAGGATAGAGATGGTTCAACATAGCCTCGGAACATTGGACCACCTGACTCAGCCATAAGTTTTAAAGCATGAAGAGACCAAACCTGTAGGGCAAAATTTTCAATGTACATATATTTAAAAAAATACAAGGAGTAAAAGCTGAGCGTAAAGTAGAAGTCTGATGATTGTGAAGTTTCATGTAAATGTTTCTACCAGTGCCATAGGTTTACTAGCAGGTTATAGGTTTACTTCTCATCCAGCTAGACGTTTCAATGAGGATAAACAATTCTATAAAATGTTTTTACCAAAAACTTAAATGTGCATGCAATACGATTAAAAGATTAAAGGCCTACCCGCCCGGCAAGGGAGCAATGTGTACGTTGCCGCAACGTTACAAGGCAACAATTTTGATGATATTGCTTTGTAAAGGTAAAGCAGCAACGTTTAAGCAATGTTTCAGCAATGTTGCCTGACATTATATTTTAGACAATATTTTCAAAACGTTTTTAGAAATGTTTCTGGAACATTATTAAAAAACGTTTCAATAAATATTTCTTAGATATATTGTGACAACGTTGTTAAACATTATTAGTCAGGGAGAAACACGATTTGACCCGGAACAAATTGCTGAACAAACTTTTCCTATGTAAACGTCATCAGTAGGTCCTCCTGAACAACATGCCAAAAGTTTACCACGGTCCGACCCCGGAACACCCCCCAAAATGCCTAAATATCAAAATGGCGGCCATAATAAGGCCTCTGGGATTTCGATTTTTAAAATGCGCATATAGTGTCATGTGAGGTATCAATCCCTGTGTAATTTTGGTCGTAGAACTCAGATATGAGGTCAAGCAGATGCTGTGCTGCAAATCGGAGGGGACACTTTTCCACTGTTTCAGGTGTTCTCCTTTCTGTTGTTTCTCAACAGATGATTTTCTCCAATCAATATATGGGAATGCGCCCTCATACAATGTCGCAAAAATATGTATATGTATATACAAAAATAAACAAAAATTAATTGATAGATAATTCAAAAAATAAAAAAATTAACAATAAAAATATACAAATGAAGATAAAATTAAAAAAAAAAAAAAAATAATTTAAAAATAAAAAATAAAATAAAAAAAATAAATATAAATAATTAGAAAATAATGTAATACAAAATAAAAATACCAAATTATTATAATAATAAAAAATAATTATAATATAATTAAATAAATAATTAAAATAATAATAATTTTATTTATATAAAATGAATATATTTATTCAATTCTTTTTTAATTTTTTTTCATACTCCTTTTTTTTAAAAACTTGATCTTCCTAATATTATGTTCAGTATCCTTCGTTGTAGAATTATGCACAGAAATGCAAGAATATCATTGCTTTCTATCATTGAACGAGATCTAGGGATGTTTATTAATGCTAAATAACCAAACTCTATCACGCGAGCGTCCGTAGCTGAGTGGCAGCGACACACGGGCATTCACTGAAGTTCAGCAACGTCGGGCGTAGTTAGTACTTCGATGGGAGCCCGCTTGGGAACCCGGGCGGAGCGCGGCTACTATCGGACTTAGAGTGAATTTTCGGGTGCCTAAGAAACGCTTCTCTGCGGTCCACATTGAATTCTAGGAGTAAAAATGCAGAGTACTCCTAAAATAAATCACCGAAATTTTTTCACCGTATTTTTGCAACATTCCCATTATGTTGCTAAAACGTATTTTTGCAACATTCCCATTATGTTGCTAAAACACATTGCAGACACATTGCCAATTACGTTCATGCAAGCTGACAAAATTACACGTTGTGGCAACGTTACCACAACGTTGCCCGAATACGTAAATGGCGAAATTGCAACGTTTTGGCAACGTTGCCACAACGTAATTTTGCCGGGCGGGTAATTAAAAGGACTTTTTTATTTTTTATTTTAATACAGGATCAGACAGTTTTTGAACCCTTGTGATGGATGAAAATTGAGGATTTCATAGAAAATAAAGGAGTGATTAAAGGAAAAGAACCCCACACAGAGCATGGGGTCAGCGGCTCTCTTTATAAGTCAATGAAACTTTAATAGATTGATATAAAGTTAATAATGGGCCTGTTGCAAACTTTTGCTAGAGCAAAAATAAGAGTTGTTTCTTATAGATAATGCCTCAAAAATCACGATGAGCGCATCGGCAAAGTCTGAAATGCACTCATAACTTCACAGTCTGCGTAAGAAATTTGCGGTTTTTTGAGCTTCCCGCTTCAAAAGCGATACTACGGCACAGGTGAACATTTTGTAAGAATGGTCGTTCCATCGTCGGCAATACTCATCATGGCCGACGCCAATCCGCCAAAACACGTGTGATGGGACGAGATAATACCTGAACTAGATTAGACCAGATAACAATCGGCGTGTTTTAACGTTCATGTATTCCACGCCCGAATTGATTGACCTTGAACTCTCCTCGAATTACACGCGGAACTGCGCGCAAGCGTCAGCCATGATGAATATCGCCGACGATGGAGCGACTCCTCTAACAAAATGCTCACCTGTGCCGTAGTATCGTTTTTGAAGCGGGAAGCTTAAAAAAACGCAAATTTCTTACGCAGATTGTGAAGTTATGAGTGCATTTCAGACTTTGCCGATGCGCTCATCGTGATTTTTGAGGCATTATCTATAAGAAACAACTCTTATTTTTGCTCTAGCAAAAGTTTGCAACAGGCCCATTAAGGGAAAGCCAAATAATTAGCTCATTTTTGCGAGTAGAAGCCGAGATATTCGCAATTGAATCCGGACTATTTTCTATCAAGCCGCAGCATGGCGGAAGAATTCCGAGTCCCCTCTCCTCTCGTTGTTCGGCGTTCTCGATCAGACCTCACGTCACTCACGTGTAGATAGGTGCTTATGCGCTCGGCCGGTGCGAATGACGTACTCCCTCCCTCTGCCCGCATCTGTCAATTCTGTTTCAGTAACTACATTTCAGATAAAACCGGCCGCCAGCGAACACACGGGGATTCAAAGAGGTATACATAAGAGGTGTGAGAAGCAGAGAACTCCATATCTCACAGCCCGAACGGAGCGTCCTACTGAAAGGAGTGAGGGTAAACAATGCGACATCGTAGTTACCCGGTGGGGAGAGGGGGCTTCCTGGCCGAAGAAAGCAAGGTAAGGCGACGCGAAACGCCCATTTACCTGCGCCGCAGGGTATAGTCCGGGTGCAATTGCGAATATCTCGGCTTCTACTCGCAAAAATGGGCTAATTTTTCGGAGGTCCCTTAATTAGGAACATTATATCAATCTATTAAAGTTTCATAGACTTTTAGAGAGAGCCGCTGAACCCATGGGTGTGGGGTTCTTTACTTCAAAATTTTCATAATAATTGCGACATATTTTTTTTTTCTTCCAGAAAAATAGTAAAATTTTAAATACAGCTATTTACTAGATAACTTGGTGATATTGTTTCCCTTATGCAAAGATATTGCAACTACAGCGGAGGTTGAACACACTATTTTTGGATGCAATATTTGCTTCCAAATGTCAACGTCTCTAAGTCAATCTGTACAATTTATAAAAGTCAGCAACATTTTCTTAAAACCTTTTGGGGTCTTATGAACAAAAAAGAGCACGTTGTTGTGCCTGCTGATGCATCACTGTGTAAGCGCTACAGTGCAAATCATGCCTCTAAAATTCCGATGAGTCACATTTTATGTGCCAAACATTTGATTTTCTTGATTTCTTACAGGAAAAAAGAACTTTTCTTATATACAGGGTGATCCAAAAGTCCCTTCCACCCCCTCTAACTTTTTACCTAATTGAGGTAAAGATTTGAAACTTCGGGGATGTTCCTAGGTCAAAGGGAGCTACATTTTGGCCCCCCCTAAAATTTTTAGGGGGGCCCTAACTTTTAATTTTCAAATGGGTAGGCCCCCTTTACGATAGCTCGTTCGAAAGAGCATTAAAAAAGAAAACTTTTCGCGCAAACCCGAAGTCAATATCTCAAACCGTTTCAAAATGGCGCCCGGTTAAAGTTCAAAATGGCCGAAAATTCACACCGGTTATTTGTCGATGGATTTGCGCGAAAATCGGAATATAGGGGTATTTTGACACGAGAAAAACGAATTTGAAGCTAGATTTTCAAAAAAACCAAAATTTCCAAAATGGCCGCCGGTTATAGTTCAAAATGACCAAAAATTGATTCTTTTAGAAATCTAAGTTCAAATATGTTAATCTTCTGCCAAAAAACTCTCAAATTCCAAGTTTTAGGCAAATCCATCAGCAAAAAACCGAGGGGGCGATTTTCGGCCATTTTAAACATTAACCAGCGACCATTTTGGAATTTTCGATTTTTCTGAAAATCTAACGTCAAATTCGTTTTTCTCGTGTCAAAATACCCCTACGATTTTCGCGCAAATCCATCGACAAATAACCGGTGTGAATTTTCGGCCATTTTGAACTTTAACCGGCCGCCATTTTGAAACGGTTTGAGATATTGACTTCGAAAATGCGCCAAAAGTTTTCGTTTTTTATGCTCTTTCGAACGAGCTATCACAAAGGGGGTCTTCCCATTTGAAATTTAAAAGTTGGGGGCTGTTGCCCCCAGAAGGGGGGCCCCCCTGAAAATTTTAGGGGGGCCAAAAAGTAGCTCCCTTTGACCTAGGAACATCCCCGAAGCTTCAAATCTGTACCTCAATTAGGTAAAAAGTTAGAGGGGGTGGAGGGGACTTTTGGATCACCCTGTATTAAAGTTTTTCTAATTATCAAAGACACTAGACATTCTGAATAAAATCGCATTTGTGACTAAACAGCTTGAAAAATAACATTTGTTCAGCAATGATCAAAACTAGAGTTACTGTACATAGGAAGAGTAAAGACAAATCTGCTCATGGATTCCATAAATGGGAATAAAGATTGCACATTTTGAACATTTTCCATAGTCTTTGGTAAACTTGTTCCCAAATTCCTTTCCTCAGTTTTCTCTCTAATTTCGTTTGTTTCCTGGTGTGCTCCTAAATTCCTGGTCCATTCCAGTTTATAAGCTTTGAACTTGGTGAAAATGTAATCTTCATTTATGTATATAATGCTGGGGAGGCCTAAAATATGCAAGCCAATTAAAAAACGATTTCCTAAGTCTCAGCTTTCAGTACAAAAAGACTCTTCTCAAAATTTACCTGAACAACTGGAGAGGCTGAATCTTGTGCGAGAGCAAGGAGAATTGATACACTTGTGTTTAAATGTTGAGAGGATCCAAGCCCCCCAACAAATTTATGGAGACAACCTAGAGCTAGAGAATGGCCAGTTCTGGAAACAGCGTCTCGTGCAGATTTCAGTCGATCGAAACTCATTTGAGCAGTCTCAGCTGTGAAGCGTGCATCACTAACAACCTGAGCTAGTCTTCCTAAACATTCTGCAGCGGCACAGCGGAGCATTGGATTATTGCTGGTCAGAGTTGTCTGAAAAAGGACCATTAAAACGGTTGGGTTATAAAGTATTCGCATCTCATCCCTTGAAGTAGAAGTATTGCAAGCACCGTTTGTTTCTAATCTGAGTTATTAATGCTTCCTAGTTTCCTAGATCCTTTCACAAACCAAAATGATACTGTTTGTTCAATTAAAATGATTGAATTTGTAAAGGAAATTACCAAAGTTGAGAAAAGCATGAACATAGGCATCGTGTCTGGGAAATAATATCATGAGGTCAAGTTTGGCAACAATGGGAAGTGTTCTAATTCCAGAGACAAGAGACCCTCCACTGGCCTCTTGGCGACAGGTGGAAGCTTTTACTTTCGGGGATTCAACAGTTCCTTATGGACAATTATAAGGGAGCAACAGTCATCACCCTAATTTCGGCTGTTGACCTACCTACATGGTCGATGATGAGCTTCGGGTGACGTCATGAGCCAAACAAGTTTCCTAAACTTTGGCCATTTTCGGCTTGTTTGCGAAACAAAACTGCCAACACGTTGTTAAAAATCAACCATGTAGGTAAGTCAACAGTAGAATGCTGAAGTCCCAAAAGTAAAAGCTTCCACCATGGCCAAGAGCTGACGGGCCTCCTTGTGCTCTTCGAACGCAATCAGGGGCTCTTGGGCATTTGACCGGGTTCGGTCACCCGCATTCCATGTCAAAGCAAAAAGACATTTTTACTTTGAAGCAAAATTGTTTTATTTTTCCCTCCTCATTTTTCAGAGGTTGTATTTCTCTCCATATAAAAATGTGTGTAACCTAGTATAAGTTTATCTTATAAGTTAAACCCAAGTTTTTTAAAGATGTATCTTACATCTAAAAACATTCTGTACATATTATAACTTTTGTACAAATAATAAAAAAAAAAAAAAAAAAAAAAAAAAAACCATGGCCAAGATACTAGTGGAGGGTCTCTTGTCTCTGTCTAATTCCCTCTATTGATTTCTTGGTTATGTTCAATATAAAAAATTAAGAACTACTGCACCAAAACAAACTGACTCTCACTAAGCGATGGTAAAAATATTTTTTCTTTTAGTCAATTCACGAAAAATTTCGGTTCCGTTTTGGTTAATTCCCATAGCCTCCATTCATTGTTACATATTTGGCTCGAAAAAACTGGAAAGAGCTTAGATCGAGTCAAAGGATCACTCAAGCCATGACTTACCTTCAAGTTGAGTTGAGTTCGCAGGACTCCATTTGAAATTGGAATACTCGCACTCTCTTTTTGGAGACTGAGAGTCTGTCAATTTTTATAACATTTTAACTCTTTGAATAAAACAGCAGGGGTATTGTTCCGTTTTGGAAAATCATGGCTAACTTGCAAATTGCAAAAGATGGACAGAAAATAATAAATACATCAAAATGCTTCGTTCCAATGTCCAAAGAGATATTGAGATACCTAAATTTTGAAGATATCTTCCTTTAGGGGTACAGATGAGTTACAGAGTTACAGCTGCTGATGCTGTAAACCATATTTGAGCAAACCAAGTTTTTCTACCTCAATTTCTAAGATGATGGGCGAACATTAATTTCAACAGCATGGATTAATGCTTACCGTGATTAGTGAAAATGCTGCCTTTTTTATATCCTCGTGTCCAATGCCAGATTTTGTTTCTGTGAGGCTTTTGAAACCACTGAGCAGTGCAGCAAAAACGTTCGTTGCAACTGCATCAGATCGACACGATTTGGCTTGTTTGATGCACTCAGAGAAATGATCCAGCATTTGCAGACGATGCTTGTTGGCAACACAAGAAAATATCTTGCCAAATAAAGTAACAGAGGCATCAATCACAGCAACTCCTAAAGGTAGCGGTCCAGGGATATTTTCACCCTTTTGAAAATATAAAAGCAAAAATAAGTTTTAGGGAAAAAAAGAATGTAAAAATATCTATTATGATTCTTCTGTAAAATTTAATGGTCTTTAGTTTTGAAAGTATGCATTTTTTTGTTAGGACACGGTTTTGTTGCAGAAAAAAGCTGTTTTCGATCTTAGGGCAGGCTATTCAGTGACGGAAGTTGAAAACTCGATTTTTTTTGTAAAAACGTCGCCGGCGCCAGTTCTAAAAATGCTCCGATCGGTCTGAAACCTTACAGAAATTATTTTTTTTCTGTATTGGCACCTGTTGAAAACCAGGGAGCTGAACTTTTCCCGCACTTTTTTAGCATATAAATAAGCCGCATCCTAGTGCCACTGGGGTCTCCTTAGAGTGATTCCTGCATATTCCATTTCAGGATATTGTTTTTTTTATGATACAGTAATTTCTGTTAAAAGCCACAGATCCTATTTGAACAAAGGAATCTTCATGTCCCAGCATTCTTGTATACAAAGTCTTATGTCATGGCAGGGAAAAGATTTTTAAATTTTCAAAAGGCCCTTATTCCGTCTGCTAAAGCTTTCCAATTCTTCATTATTCTGAATATAAAATGTTAATTCAACTGAGGAAAGGAAAGTTATGAAACGTTGTCGTACAAGTTTGACTGAACAGAAAAGGACGTACATTCACTAACGATCGATAGAGGCAACAATGATCGTGTTCCAGAGCTCCAGACCCTGCGGCACTCATTGACTGTAACTGAAAATAGAGAAAAACAGAGAGGAAATTCAAGGATTTGATAAAAAAGATGCTAGTTCATTCTGCCGACTGATTAATGAAATTGATAGACAAAGCAATAGACAAAGAAGACAAAAGCTACATGGAGCGATCCTTTTGGTAGAGGTTAGCGAAAGGAGGTAAGTAACAGACAAATGAACGCCAACTCACAAGAGACCCTAGGGTTAGTCCATCATTTTCCGCCTTTGTCTGCAAAACCATCCGTCTCAACCAATAGGGTCGCTCCATTTTCCCATTTTCTTTGCTTTTCTATCAATTTTAATAATCAGTTTGCAGATTGTACAAGAAAACATTAAAAGATTCACATGAGCTATTTTCCAGTGCTATACTTTATTTCCTAGTTCAAACAAATTTTAAAAAAATCATGAATGCTAGAAACTCTTTCAGGGTTATGAGAATGTTTAGAATTTAATTATTTGTCAGTCTAAGGGAAGATTTAAAAACATTCCTGGCTTTTTTCATACAGGGTGTCCCAAAAGTCCGTACCCCCCCCCCCCCCCCTCGTAACTTTTGAACCATTAAAGATAGAAAAACGAAACCTTGGGAATATTTCTATCTTAGGGGGGACCATCTTCTAGGGGGGTCAACATTTTTGTCCCCCCCCCTTTTTTATCAAATGGTAACCCCTATTTTGTGATAACTCATTTAAAAAAGCATAAAAAACTAAGAATTTTGGCCCAAATCGCAGATCAATATCTTAATTTTTGACCGAGTAATGATAGGTTAAAGGTCAAATTTACCTATTTTCAAAAATCATAACTCGGGTTCAAAATATCTTAAAGAAAAAAATATAACGGGAAAAACCAAATTGTAAGCACTTTTAAGTAAAAATCACAGAAATTACTTCAAACTAATTTTTAGGGGGGTTTCGGACCCCCCAAGTACGTCATTTTAAAGGTCATAAGATTTTCCCGCGAAATGAGCCAATTTCCCCTTATTTTGCGTCAACATTATCTTGGTGAGTTCAAAATTAGTTCAACGTTGCGTTTTCAAGTCCCCAAATTTCGAACAAAGTTTTAAAAAAACCAAATTTAAATGGTTAAATTGAATCACCCTCAAGGACTACGTGCAAAACGGGCCATTTGGGGCTCGGGGCGGATACCTTTGAGACTTGCCCTATTCATTCACCTAACCATGCCCCATCTTTTCCCAAAGTTTCAAGCTCCCCAAAAATTTTGGGGAGACGCGGCGGGGGGTCAAAGTTAAAAACCAGCAAAATTTTCGCGAATTTAATACTCGAAAACCAAGAAGTTTTGGAAAACGCGGTTTAAACAAGCGTATTCAGCGTGACGAGAGCTTACAGAAAATGTAGAACATCATAGGGTCTTGTCAACTTCAGCTCGAGTTATCGCCTCCGAAGCGCCGGAACGCTCAAAAAAGACCCCTTATTTTCTCACGTTTGGGCCGATTTCAAAAAAAGCCATTTTTTTATTTTGACGAAAAACTAATATGTTGTTCCTGACTCTCTGTAGCCCCTCTAGCTCTTTACCGCATGCTGGGGAAATGTTTTGGTCGCGAGTTATAAGAGCGGAAAGGAGCGAAGGTCAGGAAAATCGGCTATTTTAAACTGCGCGCGGCGACGGATCAGGAGACATGTGGCAACAATGCGAGGTCGGCAGAGGAGTGTGATTCGCCGAACTGAGTGGGAGGGGACGTTTTCCCTCCGATCAACGCCGCGCGCGCAGTTTAAAATAGCCGATTTTCCCGACCTTCGCTCCTTTCCGCTTTTAAAACTCGCGACCAAAATATTTCCCCAGCATGCGGTAAAGAGCTAGAGGGGCTACAGAGAGTCAGGAACAACATATCAGTTTTTCGTCAAAATAAAAAAATGGCTTTTTTTGAAATCGGCCCAAACGTGAAAAAATAAGGGGTCTTTTTTGAGCGTTCCGGCGCTTCGGAGGCGATAACTCGAGCTGAAGTTGACAAGACCCTATGAAAGCCCTTTCTGACTGAAGACCCCCCTTTCTGAAAGCTCTCGTCACGCTGAATACGCTTGTTTAAACCGCGTTTTCCAAAACTTCTTGGTTTTCGAGTATTAAATTCGCGAAAATTTTGCTGGTTTTTAACTTTGACCCCCCGCCGCGTCTCCCCAAAATTTTTGGGGAGCTTGAAACTTTGGGAAAAGATGGGGCATGGTTAGGTGAATGAATAGGGCAAGTCTCAAAGGTATCCGCCCCGAGCCCCAAATGGCCCGTTTTGCACGTAGTCCTTGAGGGTGATTCAATTTAACCATTTAAATTTGGTTTTTTTAAAACTTTGTTCGAAATTTGGGGACTTGAAAACGCAACGTTGAACTAATTTTGAACTCACCAAGATAATGTTGACGCAAAATAAGGGGAAATTGGCTCATTTCGCGGGAAAATCTTATGACCTTTAAAATGACGTACTTGGGGGGTCCGAAACCCCCCTTAAAATTAGTTTGAAGTAATTTCTGTGATTTTTACTTAAAAGTGCTTACAATTTGGTAAATTTTCCCGTTTTATTCTTTTCTTTAAGATAAGATGTACCAGAGTTATGATTTTTTGAAAATAGGTAAATTTGACCTTAGACCTATCATAACTCGGTCAAAAATTAAGATATTGATCTGCAATTTGCGCCAAAATTCTTGATTTTTTATGCTTTTTTGAATGAGTTATCACAAGATAGGGGTTACTATTTGAAAAAAAAGGGGGGGGGGGACAAAAATTTTGACCCCCCTTAGAAGATGGTCCCCTTTAAGATAGAAACATTCCCAAGGTTTCGATTTCTATCTTTAACGGTTCAAAAGTTACGAGGGGGGGTACGTACTTTTGGGACACCCTGTATACGAACGGGTGGCCAAGAAAATTATGAAAATTTGATGGCAGAAAAATCTGAAAGCTGACCATGGTTGTTGTGGAAATGAGGAAAGAACAAGAGATTTTATTTCCCAATCTTCCAAAATTTGTTTTGATTGGATGTTACATTTTCTTTATTTTTAATATTTTAAATCATTTCTGGAACTGAATTTGCTCCAATTTTAAATCAATCTGCAACAATTCTATAAAAAAAATGATTGGGTCTTTCAAATGAAAAAATACATACTATCTCCCGTAAAAACTTAATCATGTGATAGAATATGGCTGTGACTGATGCAATTTAGTTCATTTCTGCGTAATTTGGTCCAAGTTATCACCTCAAATTGCCTGAATGACCCTCTCTACTCCGCAAGGTACTTGGAAAAAGGACATGGATTGAAAGAATAGAATGAAACATTTTTGTCTCTTGAATAAAGAAAATAAAAATTGAAACATCAAAAATGTTCATTCTGCCTAACCCTGAAACTCTCACTTCCCATTAGAATGATGCTCTGATACTTGTAAATTAGGGGTTCACGAAGCTTCGCATTTTGCGAAGCGATGCGCGAGGTCGGAAAAAGCGAAAATTTCGCAGTAATTCAAATTATCGCGCTCTTTCGGAATCGATGCCGAATGCCGATGATTGATGGATAATTCTCTGTAACCGGTTCTTTGCGCATGCGCTTGCGGCCGCTCCGCGTTATTTAGCGCCTTTTCTCCTACTCCGGTCCTTACCTCAATTCCATCATAATACAATTTTTTGAAAAGTTTAAATGTTTAAATCGATGGTTTTAAAATTATATTTACCACAATTTCGTAGATATTGCTATGTTTTAAATTAAAATAGATAAAAAAAATTAAAAGGAAAATAAAAAGTGAAAACCGTTTTTATTTTTCATGATTCCGTGATAATTAAAGCAAAACCGATGACAAATTAAAAAAAAATCTTAGATCTGCTGGCATCTCAATAAAAATGTATTCTTGAAATTTAGGGGAAAAAGGGGGAAAATTTAATGGATGTATTCTTCACGCATTTCCCGGTGTTCAATTAAATTTATCACCGCCGGACGCTGAGTCGCGACTCGCTGGAGTGACCGCCGCGAAATTTCGCGGGTTGCATCCAGCGTATTTGAAGGGGTTTTTTAGTCCGCTTCGCTTTGAAAAACGCCGCTTCGCGGACCCCTATTGTAAATGTTATCTGCAAGGTTTCCGTGGATAAGGGGAATCTACTATACCATTTTCCAAGAATTTTAACAAGATTTTGAGCTCTGTTCTAGTCACAGAGACCTATATATTATATGTTTTTTAATTATTTTCTCTTAATTTCATCAGAAAAATTTTAAAAAGTTCAGGAGTTGCTTTGGACTAAATTTTGCAATAAGAAATTACAATTATAGAAAGGTTGGTGGAGTGAAGGGTGACTAAGAAATCTTACAGGTGAGCCAGAAACAGTAGTTCCTGCAGGCTGATTATTGAAATTGATAGAAAAAGCGATAGATATAGAGGAAGTGAAGCCACCTATTTGGCAGAGGCAGGTAATTGCAATGAACAAAGGAGGATAGTAATAGACTGACTTCGGCAATCCAAGAGTGGCTCTGCAGTAAGTCAATCATTTTACTTCTTAGTCTATACAACCACCCTTGTGAACCGAGAGGATCTCTCCATTTTTCAATTATCCATATCTTTTTCTAAAAATATCACTAATCAGCCTGCAAATAACAAAACATAGTTCAATTAAAGCACTAACCTACTATCTGATAACCCCAAATAAAATACTGCCACTCCTTTAACATTTTCCTGAAACTTCTGATGAGTTCATGTTTCCTACAAGCTAACAAAATACCTGACATACCTGACACTCAATCGAACGATGATCAGAGTCTTGTAGCCAGGATCCAAGGATTACAGAATCTTCGGCGTGACATGTAATAGGGAGGAGAGAGGTTGTTGTATTTGCTGGATTTTCACTTAGCGTCAATTCAGCTACAAGCAGCCGAAGTAAATGAGTATAAGATCCTAAAAAAATCAAAAGGAAATTGAAACAATCTTGGACAAGAAATAAATGAGACGGGAGAAGAAGAAGAGTCAACGATAAATTCAAGATACTAATGATTAAATACACTGAAGGTCTTTCAAAAAGAGTTGCGACTCTCGGCCGCAAAGAACATAATATATTTAAAAAAAAGTTTACCAAATTGTTCAGGTTCATACAAAGCAACCCAAACATCAAATCCTTTGCTACAGAATTTGCTATGGATAAAGTTTGTTTTTACATTTCTCTCATACATATTCTTAAAGGCAAGGAGGGCACTACCTACTGTGCTTTGGATGAATATAAGAAAAATAAAAAGAAATGGTAATACTTAATCATACTTTTGGAGTAACTCTGATGAAAACAACTCCAATGAGACGAAGTGCGCGAAGAAACAAATGTGAAAATACATCTTTAGGAAAGTACGTACTGACATGCTTCACCAGTTTTTCTCGCTTTATTATTTGGACTTACGTTTTTCTGGTTTGTAATGTTAGGATTTTTTTACTTAAGTTTTACATCTTGATACATTTGAAGATGGTCAGGGTCGTTGGCTGAAACATTCCAGATTTTTTTTTTCAATGTTTTACTCTTGTTCCTCACTTTCATGGTTCGCTTTATTCACGATTACTATTACTAAGATATGAAATGCAGGGTTTTCCTTTTTAAGGGGGGGGGGGAGGGTAGAGTGGGACTTATTTTTTTAAATCGACAAAACCAAATGTTGCACGGTCTTAAATGGTTCTATGGGATAAAAAAACACAGTAGCCAAGAGGATTTTGAGAAAAAACATGTTTAACCCGGCGCGCACAGAGCCATCAGCGCATCGAGATTTTTCTGGTTTTTTTGGCATTTTCGCCGTATATTTTTGATATTTTTGCCAGCAACACGGATTTGACGCTAGATGTCCAAAAATTGGTAAACACCTAGCGTATACCTTGTAGATTAAGGGAAAATTTTTGTTTTTCTCCTAAGTCACTTTCACTTCGCTTGGTAATGCCGAAACGCTCTGCTTGGCAGCTCTAAAAATCGAAATTTCGCCGTTTTTTAACGTATAATGAACTTTTTGAGCAACCTATAATGGGAGTAAAAATACGAAAATTTGTGGAAAGCAAGTCCATACCATCAGTATGGAAGGGCAAATGTCAGAAAACTCCTAGGTCTTTCATTTTCTGCCAACCTATGCCCACAATGGTGAAAACCCGTCAAAAATAGCTCAATTTTGACCGTTTTTTCGCGTTCGAAAAAGAGCTTGATGCAAAAACGGCTTTTTTCGCCCCCCCCCCCCCCTAGAAGTTCTTCAGACTTTGTCCATTGATTACTCATATTTGAGCGCTTCTTTTCCCAAATTTTCAGACCCCCAAAAAATTTTGGGGCGGAGCTAGGGGGAGTGGAAGTCAAAACCTGTGAACCTCGATATCTCTCGAACAAAGAAAGATATCGAGGTCCGGTTTGGACGAAAAATCGTCTAAAATTGCATACTTTAAGATTTTAAAGGTCGAAATCCCAATATCACATTTTTAAGTCGACATATGTGCTTTTTCCCAGTTTTTAGGTCTAGAAAATTTCTTTTAATCGAGAAAATTACAAAGATCTCAATTTTTTATTTGAACCAAAACCAATTCTTGAAATTGTTCGTCTTTTTCCGCATCCAACGATTGGTCCATTAAGCTGGGGAATCAAACGGTTCCGGAGTTATGATCGATTGAAGTTTCCGCTCAACGCGCGTCGACAGATTTTCGCGCGCAAAAAAGTCGGATTTGACTGTTATTAGATCAGATTTTATGTCCAAACTGAGCAAAATGCACTATTAGGGACTCTTGAGGGTCTCTGAGTTCAGAAATTACAGATACTTCAAAAAACTTCACGTTTTTAAAATTACAGCTCCATAGCGCTATTTTAGAGGCCCACTGAGCGCCGATCGGCCGCTCAGTGGTCCTGTACGGAGCTGTAATTTTAAAAACGTGAATTTTTTGGAAGTATCTGTAATTTCTGAACTCAGCGACCCTTAAGAGTCCCTAATAATGCATTTTGCTCAGTTTGGACATAAAATCTAATCTAATAACAGTCAAATCCGATTTTAAATCGGTCAGCGCGCGTTGAGTGGAAACTTCAATCGATCATAACTCCGGAACCGTTTGGTTCCCCAGCTTAATGGACCAATCGTTGGATGCGGAAAAAGACGAAAAATTTCAAGAATTGGTTTTGGTTCAAATAAAAAATTGAGATCTTTGTAAATTTTTCGTTTAAAAGAAATTTTCTAGACCTAAAAACTGGAAAAAAGCACATATGTCGACTTAAAAATGTGATACTGGGATTTCGACCTTTAAAATCTTAAAGTATGCAATTTTAGACGATTTTTCGTCCAAACCGGACCTCGATACCTTTTTTCGTTCGAGAGATATCGAGGTTCACAGGTTTTGACTTCCACCCCCCCCCCTAGCTCCGCCCCAAAATTTTTTGGGGGTCTGAAAATTTGGGAAAAGAAGCGCTCAAATATGAGTAATCAATGGACAAAGTCTGAAGAACTTCTACGGGGGGGGGGGGGGGCGAAAAAAGCCGTTTTTGCATCAAGCTCTTTATTGGACGCCTTGTAATGACAATGAAGGTCCAAAAATTTGTGGAAAGTAAGTTCATACCGTTTGTATGGAATAAAAAATTTTACTCGGTTCCTACGTTTTACGTTCTTCGTCCTGCGATACTCGAAATGGCAGCGAAAACGTAAAAAATACCTCAAATTTATGTATAAAATAAAATACCCTCTAAGACTTTTAAGACTTTAGGGCGTCTAGCGACAACAATTAAAAATGTAAGGGTCTTAGAAAAATTGCCGTTCCTTAGTGAAGTACAACATATATTTGCTTGCACTTATAAGAGTCGCCGATGTCATAACAGGGGCGAAAAAAATTTCTCACACGAAAAATTGGCCGAATTCAGGTATACTTGACGTTCCCGATACGATTGCGAGCACCGCACAACGAGGAATGCATAACATAGGAACGAAGCAGAATTTTTTATTGCATGAAGATAGAATGAACTTACTTTCAGCAAAGTTTTCGACCTCCACTGTCACTACAGAGTGTCTATTAAATTTTGATAGCGAAAGACCGGTCAAAATAGAGGTATTTTTCACTTATTTGTGTATCCAAAGGCACCGTGCGACAAACAATCAAACATCTATGGATCTATTGAAATTTACCCTTCCATACTAGTGGTATGGACTTGCTTTCCTCCAATTTTCGAACTTCCAGAGTCATTACAGGGTGTCTGATAAATTTCGCCATTGAAGAAACGGACGAATTGAGGTATTTTTGACGTTTTCAAAGTGATTGCGGGCACCGCACAACGAGGAATGTAAGACATAGGAACCAAGTAGATTTTTTTATGCCTTGCGGAGGGAATGAACTTACTCTGTACAAATTTTCGGACCTCCACTGCCACTACAAGGTGTTCAAAAAAATTCTCCAAAAACGGCCAATTTGAGGTATTTTTGACGTTTTCGCTGCCATTTTGGGTATTGCAGGACGAAGAATATAAGACGTAGGAACCGAGTAAAATTTTTTATTCCATACAAACGGTATGAACTTACTTTCCACAAATTTTTGGACCTTCATTGTCATTACAGGGCGTCCAGTAAATTTTTTAAACGCGAAAAAACGGTCAAAATTGAGCTATTTTTGACGGGTTTTCCACTATTGTGGGCATAGGTTGGCAGAAAATGAAAGACCTAGGAGTTTTCTGACATTTGCCCTTCCATACTGATGGTATGGACTTGCTTTCCACAAATTTTCGTATTTTTACTCCCATTATAGGTTGCTCAAAAAGTTCATTATACGTTAAAAAACGATGAAATTTCGATTTTTAGAGCTGCCAAGCAGAGTGTTTCGGCATTACCAAGCGAAGTGAAAGTGACTTAGGAGAAAAATAAAAATTTTCCCTTAATCTGCAAGGTATGCGCTAGATTTTTACCAAGTTTTGGACATCTAGCGTCAAATCCGTGTTGCTGGCAAAAATATCAAAAATATACGGCGAAAATGCCAAAAAAACCAGAGAAATCTCGATGTTTAGGCTCTGTGCGCGCCGGGTTAACCATTTTTTTTCTCAAAATCCTCTTGGCTACTGTGTTTTTTTATCACATAGAACCATTTAAGACCGTGCAACATTTGGTTTTGTCGATTTAAAAAAATAAGTCCCACCCTAGGGGAGGGGGGTGTACTTTTTTCTTCAAAAAATGTTTCCACATTCTTGAGGATCAAAGGATCCCACTTGCTCCTTAAGGGAATGGGTGCCCTGTTCAATGAGCTTGTTCAGCAATTCGTAATTCTTGCATTTTTGGAAACTAGAGAGTGCACAGAGTTCACAGGAATTTTCCCCGATTTTTTTGAGCAATATTAACCCACGAAATACGAGTCCAAAAGTCCGTATTTTGGGCTCCCATTTAAACGCGCGCCGCTTGGGCCATCTCAAAATGGCGCCCATTCTATCCGTCCGGCGCGGCGGTGGCCACACTTATGACCCGGCGTGCCGGCGAGGTACCTCTGCATGCCTCTGCCGTGTGTGGGTCGTATAAACAAACGAAGATTGATAACACAAATGATCCAAACAACTCGAAATCTCTTGATTTTAATTAATTTAAATCCATTTTCGACTTCAACCTAGCATTTGGCAATAATATTCATCGTATTTTACAACCAGGAGCCACGGCCTATCGGCTCATTTTAAGGTGCATTCTGAAAATCAGTCTTACAAGTCCAGTGTCCAAGCCCAGACTTACTTCTTTAACTTTCTTTTGACCATTCTCTTTTCATTTTCGCCTCAAATCAAATGTTTTGCAGTTTCTTTGTCTTAAGTATGTGGTCCTGAATTCATTCAAGAGTTAGAAGTTCACCATTTATTTAGTATTATAGCCTTTTGACCTCTCAAGCTTTACCGATATGATCTCATGTAGTTCGAGGTTTCTTTGGCCCAAACCAAGTGATTACTTGCACATCTGATGTGTGTCTTATGGCTCTTCAAATTCGCAGTGTAGAACTACATCAGAGACTACAGTTACTTAATCCAGTTCTGCTCTCTTGTTCAATGTTTGTCATAAGTGTTTGTTCGTGTCTGTTCTTTACAAGTGACCACTGTAGTGCATATACACAGTTACGCTATCGGTACAGGTATTATTTCTTGTGTTCTACAGTCAGGACTTTCTCTTAAGCGCAATAATTTACCAAAGAAATTCACCTAGTTGCGTAGATAATTTGGTGTGTAGATATTCTGTTAATGTCTCCTTGCTGTGATGCAAAGTTTCTGAGATCTGTCATAAGTGGATTTTGCATTTAGACGGTCACTCTTGTCCGATAAAATTACTGCTCTAGCAGCTTCAAATTTATACTTTGATCTCTGATTCATCACTAAATGACACTCGTGCGGTGTCATTTATCTTTAATCAGTTCAAAGCTATTTCGACAATGAATCATCAAAGGTCCGATCGAAGAAGGAATTTTCTGGTGAGTGCTGCGGCTGAACCGACATCACAACTCTACTTTCGAAAGCATCAACCAAGACATGATCATTCGTCTGGAAGGGGAAATGTTTTGCAACTCATCAGCAGGCCGATTATTGAAGGCTTATAGCAACCCGACAAGACATCAATTTCCGATATATTGCATGGAGAAGATAGGGCTATGTCTTTTCATATCGGGCTGACATAATTTCAATAATCGGGCAGCTGGTAGTTTAACAGGTATGATTTGTAAAGTCACTTAGGTATCACAAGTTATGTATCACAAGTGATGTCGGTTCAGCTGCAGCACTCACCAGAAAATTCCTTCTTCGATCGGACCTTTGATGATTCATTGTCGAAATAGCTTTGAACTGATTAAAGATAAATGACACCGCACGAGTGTCATTTAGTGATGAATCAGAGATCAAAGTATAAATTTGAAGCTGCTAGAGCAGTAATTTTATCGGACAAGAGTGACCGTCTAAATGCAAAATCCACTTATGACAGATCTCAGAAACTTTGCATCACAGCAAGGAGACATTAACAGAATATCTACACACCAAATTATCTACGCAACTAGGTGAATTTCTTTGGTAAATTATTGCGCTTAAGAGAAAGTCCTGACTGTAGAACACAAGAAATAATACCTGTACCGATAGCGTAACTGTGTATATGCACTACAGTGGTCACTTGTAAAGAACAGACACGAACAAACACTTATGACAAACATTGAACAAGAGAGCAGAACTGGATTAAGTAACTGTAGTCTCTGATGTAGTTCTACACTGCGAATTTGAAGAGCCATAAGACACACATCAGATGTGCAAGTAATCACTTGGTTTGGGCCAAAGAAACCTCGAACTACATGAGATCATATCGGTAAAGCTTGAGAGGTCAAAAGGCTATAATACTAAATAAATGGTGAACTTCTAACTCTTGAATGAATTCAGGACCACATACTTAAGACAAAGAAACTGCAAAACATTTGATTTGAGGCGAAAATGAAAAGAGAATGGTCAAAAGAAAGTTAAAGAAGTAAGTCTGGGCTTGGACACTGGACTTGTAAGACTGATTTTCAGAATGCACCTTAAAATGAGCCGATAGGCCGTGGCTCCTGGTTGTAAAATACGATGAATATTATTGCCAAATGCTAGGTTGAAGTCGAAAATGGATTTAAATTAATTAAAATCAAGAGATTTCGAGTTGTTTGGATCATTTGTGTTATCAATCTTCGTTTGTTTATACGACCCACACACGGCAGAGGCATGCAGAGGTACCTCGCCGGCACGCCGGGTCATAAGTGTGGCCACCGCCGCGCCGGACGGATAGAATGGGCGCCATTTTGAGATGGCCCAAGCGGCGCGCGTTTAAATGGGAGCCCAAAATACGGACTTTTGGACTCGTATTTCGTGGGTTAATATTGCTCAAAAAAATCGGGGAAAATTCCTGTGAACTCTGTGCACTCTCTAGTTTCCAAAAATGCAAGAATTACGAATTGTTGAACAAGCTCATTACCCATTTTTTTATTGCATTAAACTCGCCGATGGATGCTGATCTAATGTTATTGATCTGCCAACTTTCAACGAGCCACCGTTTTTAGTCCAGGAATTATACGAAAGTTAAGAGAAAAAATTAATAACAAGCTGATTTTGGGCATAGTGAGTCCTTATGACCCCCTGAGTCCCCCAAAAAAAGTCCCCATCGATAGGGCGACGGCTTTGGATTTTTTTTTGGGGGGGGGGGGAAAGCAAGTCCCCCAAAATCGGTTTTTCGGTCATAACATGAGAACGGTTGCTCGTATCACTACGTAAAACACCATTTTCTGAATCCTTCTAAAATTTTGAAGCAACATGCGAGAACCCCGGAACATCGTAATAAAAAGTACTCATGAAGAGGGGGTATTTAACCTTGTTTCTCAAAATAAAAGAACAATTTAATTTGGGGAAAAGGCTACAAATAAAGAAAAAGGAATAAACAAAACCCGGAACGTTTCAAAATGATTACAATTTAATTTTCAACCGGAAAATAAATTAAAAACAAAAACGAGCCGTCGCGTCGCTACGCTGTTATTGCGAGACTGAGACTGATTACCAGTTAAACAGACTCGGCACAGTGCAGCAAAATCAAAGCACACAAGACAAAGATTACAAAAAAGGATGGAAATTTAATCACCAGCTCCCTCTGGGAGAAAAAACTGGTGATAAGAGGCACAGAGACCATCAACATCAGCGCGGTAATCACAAAGTTTGTTCCTGCGCTTCAAGATATTCATCATTTCGAGGAGAAGACGCGGAAAATAACGCTTTTCGGAGGCTATAATTTTAGCCCCCCCGAAGTCAAAGCGATGCACCTCTGCATCTTGGTGGTGCTGCAAGGCAGTCTTCTCCCCTTTCCCATATCGATGTTGAGAAAGCCTCTTTTTTTTAGTACCTGGGATGTCTGTCCTACGTACCCGACTTCACAATCCTGACACTGTACGTAGTAAACGACGCCAGCCACCAAGTCATTAGTTCTTTTTGATTTCAAATTGGACATTAAAAAACCGAGATCGTTATATTTGGTATGCACAACCGAAAATCCATACTTTTTTAAAATATTTGCTAAGCTTTCCGACAAAAGGGGCACATATGGCAAAGAAATCAGTTTGTCAAATTTTATTTGACCCTTTTTACATGCATAATTTTGGTGTTTTCCACTTCCTTTTTCCCTCAACACTTTTGAGAATTCCCGATCAACAAGAGTGCTAGGGTAACAATTTTCAAGCAACAATCTCTTCCCTATCTTTATAGTTTCTGAGAGAAACTGATGGTCGGTAAGACGCACAATTCGCTGCGCTAAATTGGTGACAACATTTTTCTTGTAAATTTCAGGCTGCACAGAAAGGCAATTTAAATAACGCCCTGATGAAGTTGGCTTCTGGTACAATTGGCAAACAGCTAAATTACCCTCACGATGGACCGACAGATCAAGAAAATTAATTTTGCCATCAATTTCCTCTTCCAGAGAAAATTGAATGGCAGGATTTCTAGAATTGCAAAATTCAAGAATAAGTCCCGTATCCTGTTTGCAAACCATAGAAAAACTGTCATCAACATATCTTTTATAATTCAAAATAGGGAAAGGTATGTTAGCGTGCAAATCATCATCAAAAAATTCCATAACAATTTCAGCCAACACCGAAGAGACACTGCCACCCATAGCAAGGCCACTAACTTGTTGGTAAAAGGTGGAATCAAATTGAAAAACAGTTGAATTTATGCACACTTTTAAACCGTATAGAAACTGCTCTTTTGGAATGGAGCAATGCTCTTGAATTTCATTCCACCGGCGCTCAACACATTCAAGGGCTAGATCAGAAGAAATATTGGTGTATATAGATTCAACATCTAAAGAAATAAAAATGTAGCCATTGGGCACTTCCATCCTGTTGATGAAGTTGTAAAATTCAAAAGAATTGGCAATGTGAAAATTTGATTTACCCACGATATTGAACAAAATTGACGAGTACAGTTTTGAAAGAGTGTAAAAAGGGCATCCAACGGAGCTAACAATGGGGCGCATTGGATTATTTGGCTTATGCAGTTTTATCAAACCATATATCCGTGACACCATGGCACCTGAGACTTTAAGTGAATTAGCTAGATGTTCAGAGATGTAACCTACCGCATACCAGGATTTTGCCAAATAATTATTTTTGGCCGACTGCGAGGGCACTAGTGAAGTGTTGATTTGTTTATACGTTGTACGATCGTCCAACAACGTTTGCATCTTAGTATTGTAGTCAACACTATTAATGATAACGGTTTTATTGGTTTTGTCAGCTAAAATAATTTTGATTTGAGGATTGTCTTTGATGAACCAAAAAGTGTGAATGATGTCACTTTTCAGGGTGCGCATATAAAAACATTCCTTAAAACGCCTGTTGGAACTGACATCGATATTTTCATGGCCTGAAACTCTCTTCGCCAAATAGATGTAATTTCTAATGACATGACGAACTTTACCTCTGATGATGTCAATAAACGTCATCAAAACGTGTCAATTGTTTCTCAAACTGATCATGCAGACTTGAAGCTCTGCTCTATGAAAATGATTCAGATTTAAAGTACAGGCCAAGTGGAGAAATAAATCGAGGGAGGGGGAGGGGGTGACCACTTGAAAAGTGAGCCCCCCCCCTCCAGCCCCATTAATGCCCCTCGGCGAAAGTAATGAGTAAGACGAGAAAAGTAGTGAGTACAGATTATGAATCAAGGAAATCATGAGGTATAATCTTGGTAGAAAATATTTTGTCTCCCCCTCGTCTCGACTCTCCCCCCCCCCCCCTGCCCCCCGTTTTGTTAAGTCGTCACGTTGTTCCTCTCTTCTTCGGAGTCGATTGGTTAGAGGATGAGCCCCTTCAGACTGGCGATTTCGGCTGGCGTTCGGATGTTGATGGTCGTGTCACGTGTGATCACATTCGGTGTTGATCATTCGAGCGGTGCGGTCGTGCTCTTGCCGGAGAAAAACTAGTGAAAATTCGCGGATGCTTTGACTTTCGAATCGTGCGTAAACGGGCGAAGTCCACTCATCGCGGTCGGACAGCGCGCGCAAGGCGCGGATGCCGTGCATAGCGGCGCGAAAACGTAAACAAGTGCGGTGATATCTTATGTCGAGTTCGCGTCAATTAGGCAAACACAATGTTGTTTGTTATTAGAAAGACAGTCGGTTCGTCGGCTGTGAAAAGTGCCTCGCCCGAGGAAGACTGGCTCTCCCCAGAGCGAGTCCGTTGAAAACTCAAACACCTACAGCGATGCAAAATGCTGAAAATATAAACCCCTTTCAGAAGAGTTCGATTCTTTCAAGATTGCCTCCTGGGACACCAGGGGAAAGCAAGCCCGAGGATAATGCTGAAGCTGGCGCACAACCCCTTCCGGACAGTGATAGCGGTTCGAATAAGGGGGAGGTAGAGATCAAAAAAGTAGCACAAGCAATCCTAACCACAGACCCTGAAAAAGTCAAGGGAGACCCTGCACTAAATGAAACGAAAAAATTGTTTGTTCTGCAGTCGATTTCTGTTGTTAAGTCGCTGCACAGTGAAAATGTCCTTGCAAAGAATTTTATTCAAGAGCAAAAGGCCCTCATGGATAAAATACAAAGTGATAGTAAAGCGATGCTGGCCGAAATTAAGGAGATTAAACTAAATAAGCCGCAACCTCAAGTGGACGACGGCTCTAAAAATAAGGGGAAGACATTCACGGCTGTCAACAAGGAAATTCCCCAACAAAACAGCGGGAAATTTGGAGCCCTGCTGCTAGATGCGGAAACGGATGATGATTCTTCATCAGGTGACTGGCCGAACTACAATTCAGATCCGGAGTATCAAAACAACTGAAGGACGGCGGCAAAGAAAGTTAAAAAAATTACAAAGAGGAAAAGGAAGCAAGATAAATACAGCCCGGACTCCAAAGACGCCTCTGGAAGTGGAGCAGACGTCCAAGCTACACAGGATAAGTCGAACAACTCTAAGTCTAGAGATAAGTCTAATACGTCTAATCCTAATGATAGGTCCCCAAAAATTCTAATTCTACCACCCCCTCCCATTAAAGTGGTAGGAATTAAAGACCATCAGGCGATTAAGCGATTCCTCAAAGAAGCGTCTGATAAAAATGAGTATGTTCTAAAAATTTAGGTAGTGAAACCTGGAAAGTAAAACCCTCTAACGATGAAACTTTCAGAAATATCTCTGAAAAACTAAACGAAAGAGAATAACAATGGTATTCTCACTCCAATAAAAACACTCGCAACATCGAAGTTTTATGCAGAGGTCCCCCCCCCTCCATGCCTGAAGACAAAATTGTCTCGAATCTCCTTTCAAAAAAATTGAACATTAAATTAGGTGTTTGCATGAGAAAAAGAGTAGAGAAAGAACAGAGAAAAAAATGAAAAAACAATTATGCCAATGGATCCGCCAGCTGATCCTCAATCTGCTACCCTCCTTCAAACTACCCCTTCGGTAACAAAATCTGAAATTCAAACCACAAATGCTAAACCTAACAAGGAATTCGAACTTATACAAATACCACTTCATCAACTTGATTTTGACCATTCAGAATCAATAAAAAACATCTATGAGATCAAAGCAATTGCTCATACTATTGTTCAAATAGAGCCAATGAAGATAGATAATAAGATAGTTCCACAGAGCAAGAGATGCCAGTGTTTTTCGCATACTGCCAACTTTGGCAGAAAAAATCCACGGTATGTCAAATGCGCAGGCAAACATTCATCTCCTGAGTGTCCTTTTAAAGATCGGATCTTTAATCCAAAATGCGTAAATTGTGGAGCAATCGGTCATCCTACGAGTTATCGCGGATGTCCCTTTGGAAAAGAATTTCGAGTTGCCCGAAAAAAGCAGCTCCAAGCTAAGAAAAATTCCCCTGATCAAAAAAGTTTTCCGAAACTAGGGAGAAATATAGCAACTCATGCTCCTCCAAAGAAATTAGATAGGACTTCTGCTCAAGCATTATCAGGCAATACAGCTAACCCTGCAACACAGGGCACAGGAGACAGTTCCGTCGCTCTGATCGGTGTTTTATTACAAACAATAGAAAGAATGCTCAGCTCAGAGTTCTCACCGAGAAAGTGAGTAAACTTGAAGCTAACCGGAAAAGATAAATAATTTCATTCTTCTAAACTGTGTAACAATGATTCATTTGACAACTCTTTAATACCTTCACAGGAGATCGAGCTTGTCATTGATTTCGATGATCTAGCAATAGTTCCAGCTCGAGTTAATGGCAAATCATTAACATTCTTGGCGTGAAACTGTGGCGGCGTTACCAGGGTGAAGGCCAAGGAATTCAATGTCACGCAGATGGATTTCAATGTGAACATAGCCGTTCTTTTGGAGATCTGGTTCACCAGGACCGACTATAAAAGGTACTTTGTTGATTAAATTGTAGAACCAAATGCATTTCAGGTTGTTGTCGTAAATATTCAAACTGAAATAGACACTTTTAACATAGCTTCTCTTTACACTCCACCCCGTAATGAAATCACAACAGATTATTACACTGGTTTCCTGAACTGGGTCCGAAGTATTTGGTTGGTGGGGATTGGAACGCTAAAAACCCCAGATGGGGCTCAAGGATGAGCCCCTCATAGAGGCTGTAAATTTGTCAGGTGGTAATTTTATCTCACGAGGTAAACCAACGAACTTTCCATCTGTGCCAGGTCATAAACCTGACTTGATCGATTTTTTGTGCATAAGAATATCAACCTGATCAATCATACATCTTGCGACACTTTAATGTCAAATAAAAAAGGGCACACAAAAATAATTTTAGAAATTTTTACCGACCCAATTCTCGAAAATCGCTCTCCTGCACTTCGCTCAAAAAGAACTAACTGGGAAAAATTTAGACAGGATCTTGAAAAAATTATTGATAATAGCGTTCCAGTCCTCTCTCCAGCAGATATTGACAGAGAGACGGAGCTGCTGGTGGAAAACATTAGATCATACGCCTCAGCTAATACACCAGTTGCATCAAACAATATCAAGCCCTATGCAATTCCAAAAAATCTCCTCAAGCTTATCCGTCTTAAACGGAAAGCAAAAAGAATCTCAACAAATAATTTCCAGAAGATAACTCAAACAACGATAGATTAAATGCAATAGTTAAAAAAAGAATGAAAGAATTTCTCAACTTTAATTGTGAAAAATTTATTAATTCGCTATCTCCAACTGCCAATAAAAATTACTGATTATGGGCAGCCACTAAATACCTGAAAAAACCAAAGCAACTAAAATTTCCGATCAGCGAGCCTGATAAAACTTGGGCAAATACTGACGCAGAAAAAGCGGAAATCTTTGCAGATCACTTCAAAACAGCTATCCAACCTCACAGGGATTTGGAAACACTAGCAGACTCTGAATTTCTACCTGTAGCTCCAACTTAGAGTCGGAGCAGAGGGAGATGTCCACATTGAAACCCCGAAAGGTTAAAAAAATTCCACCAATAAAAATCAAATCTATCTCTCCCTCAGAGATCTCGAAAGAAATAAAAGGGAAGATTGTAGCAAAGAAAGCACCCGGTTTTGATAAGATCTCCGGTCTCATTCTAAAAAACTTGCCTAATAATGCAATAATGAAGCTGACTGTTTTATTCAATGCCGTCATATGTTTCAAATATATACCATCCCAGTGGAAAATGGTAGAGATTTTCGTTCTCTTGAAACCAGATAAGCCTCGTTGAAGCTGCATCATATCGGCCAATTTCTTTGTTACCTGTTATAGGCAAACTGTTTGAAAAGCTTTATATTAAAAGGTTGAATGAAATAGTTTCTAAATAAAATCTGATTATTGATGCTCAATTCCGCTTTCCAGCAAAGCATTCAACGGTAAATCAACTTCACTGCATTACTATATTCACAGAAGATTCTCTCGAGAGGGGAGAATATTGTGTGACAGTTTTTCTGGACGTAGCGCAGGCATTTGATCGCACGAGCGTCTCATCGAAAAGCTTTATGAAATGCTCCCATGCAAGCATGTGGAGCTCCTGTCTTCCTTACTTACAGGCAGACAATTTCGAGTTTGGTACAAAAATACCACCTCGGGGTTCAGACCGATTAGGGCGGGGATTCTACAGGGTTCCTGCCTTTCCCCCTCCTCTATTCCCTTTTCACCACAGACATCCCGCAGTCTGGGAGAGGGGGGAAACTGGGAGTTTACGCCAATGATACGCTCGTTCTAGCAGCGTCCAAGAGTTACAGGGAGGCGTGGCACAATGTACAATCTCACTTTGATAAAATACACCACTGGACAAGCAAAGACAAAACAAAATTAAACGCAGCAAAATCGGTAGAGACAGTCTTTACTAATAGACCCTATACACACATTCCTCTTCTCTTCGGAAAAAACGAAATCCCTCGTGTCACTGTTGCCTGCTATCTCGGCCTCCACCTGGACTCCAGGCTCAAGTGGGGGGCGCATATAAAGAAAAAAGTTGCACAATTGCGGCTTAAATTCAGCGATATGCAACGGCTAATAGGCCGAATATCTAAGTTATCCTTGCAAATCAAATTGCTCCTCTACAAGTCAATGTAGAGGCTCATTTGGAGTTATGGTTGCCAATTGTGGGGTTATGCAGCCATGTCAAATCTAGCTAATATCAAAGTAGTTCAAATGAAAATCTTAAGAGGTATTGTTAAAGCTCACTGGTACGAGAGGAACGCAGATATTCGCGCTGACCTCAATATTGACTCTGTGGAGTACATAACCAAATTGTACAACTCTGATGAAATTCGGCTACATTGGCACCCCAATCCTGAGTATAGCTTTTAAAGATATTGTATATATCTAAAGAGTTTATTAAACTAATATTTTGTGCATATATATATATATATACAGGGTGGGCCAGAAGTTCCAGGACGGTCGGCTAACTTTTGAACGGTTCGAGATAGATAAATGAAACTTTGGGAATGTTCCTATCTCAAAGGGGACCATCTTTTGGGGGAGTCAAAATTTTGGTCCCCCCTAAGGGAGGGGGCGGGGGGCCCCCAACTTTTTTTTTTCAAATGGCAACCCCTATCATGTGATACCTCATTCGAAAGACCATAAAAAACTAAGAATTTTGGCGCAAACCGCAGATCAATATCTTAATTTTTGACCGAGTTATGATACTGTCAAAGGTCAAATTTGACCTATTTTCAAAAAATCACAACTCCGGTTCAAATTATCGTAAAGAAAAAAATAAAACGGGAAAATTTACTAAATTAAGTTCGCTTTTCTGTAAAAATTGCAGAAATCACTTCGAACTAATTTTAAGGGGGGGTTCGGACCCCCAAATTCAAGGTAATTCAAAGGTCATTCAATTTTCCCGCGAAATAAGCCAATTTCCCATAGATTTGCCTCCACATTATCTCAGTAAGGTCAAAATCAGTTTAACATTACGTTGGGCAAGTCCCCAAAGTTCAGGAATAGTTAAAAAAACGCAATTTAAGGTAATTAAATTTGACCGTTTAAATTGGGTTTTTTTTAAAAATTTCTGAAATTTGGGGACTAACCCAACGTAATGTTGAACTGATTTTGACCTTACTGAGATAATGTGGAGGCAAATCTATGGGAAATTGGCATATTTCGCGGGAAAATTGAATGACCTTTGAATTGACGTATTTGGGGGTCCGAACCTCCCCTTAAAATTAGTTCGAAGTGATTTCTGCAATTTTTACAAAAAAGCGAACACAATTTAGTAAATTTTCCCGTTTTATTTTTTTCTTTACGATAATTTGAACCGGAGTTGTGATTTTTTGAAAATAGGTCAAATTTGACCTTTGACAGTATCATAACTCGGTCAAAAATTAAGATATTGATCTGCGGTTTGCGCCAAAATTCTTAGTTTTTTATGGTCTTTCGCATGAGGTATCACAAGATAGGGGTTGCCATTTGAAAAAAAAAGTTGGGGGCCCCCCGCCCCCTCCCTTAGGGGGGACCAAAATTTTGACTTCCCCAAAAGAAGGTCCCCTTTGAGATAGGAACATTCCCAAAGTTTCATTTTTCTATCTTGAACCGTTCAAAAGTTAGCCGACCGTCCTGGAACTTCTGGCCCACCCTATATATATATATATATATATATATATATATATATATATATATATATATATATATATATATATATATATTCTTATGGATTAGGAGTTGTTGCACCATGCAAGATTTCCGGAGTTGTTGCACCATCGTCGAAACCCGTATATATAACGAGGGAGGGAGTGAAAACATTGTTGCCCGTTTATTATAAAGACCCAATTTCGATGATTGATCAATATATTCCTTAAAAATTATGCATTTGCAACTTAAAAATCCGCATACGTACTAGGAGTTATTGCACCATGGTGGAAGCATTACGTAGTAGGAGTTATTGCACCAGGTGCAAGTACTCCACTGCCGGGATTTATATAATCAACATACTTCAGGTTTTGATGATATCAACCGTTCATTTTAAAGAAGAATGTTTAATAATATTTTTTGAATGGTGGTTATTTATTTTTAAGCAAATTACAAAAAAAAAAATCTAAAATTAAAAATGCTTGGAAACGAAGATATGGTTTTCAATAACGATATCTTCTATCTGTAAAATTAAATCTTTAAGATTTTTTTGTCCTCCTTCGATCTCGGAAATTACAAACTTGCAGATTTGCCAGCACCCGTTACTTATTCGAATCGCATGCCCGACGTTGCAAAATTTACCTTAAACTGATAATGACTTGGTTTTGTCTTTGCCGCCAGACGATTTATCCTCCTTCAATCTCGGCAATTTTCGGACCAATTTACACCGTATTTTTGCAAATGAAAACTCTTAGTCTCTAAATGAACCACCACCCCTCGGTTTTTCGATTTGCGCAACGGACGTTGCAAAATTTACCTCGAATTCGTTACAAAATACTTTCGTCTTTGTCGCAAGCCCGCTTATCCTCCTTCAATTTTTGCAATTTTCGAATTAATTTTCCTCTGATTTTTGCAAATGCAAGCTTTAGGTCGCTGCATGTACCAACTACCCTCGGTTTTTCGATTTGCGCAACCGACGTTGCGAAATTTACCTCGAATTGAGGACAAAATATGTTCGTCCCACCCGCCACTAAAAGTTTGTCCTCCTTCCATCTCGATAATTTTCTGACCAATTTACCACGGAATTTTTGCAAATGCAAGCTCTTAGTCTCTGAAAGTACGAACACCCCTGGCTAATTCGATTTACGCAACCGATGTTGCAAAATTTACCTCGAATTGGTAACAAAATACTTTCGTCCATGCCGCCAGACCGTTTATTCTCCTTCAATCTCGGCAATTTTCGGACCAATTTACACTGAATTTTTGCAAATGAAAGCTGTTAGTCTCTGAAAGTACGAACACCCCTCGCTATTTCGATTTACGCAACCGACGTTGCAAAATTTACCTCGAATGGGTAAAAAAATACTTCCGTCTTTGCCGCCAGACCGTTTCTCCTCCTTCAATCTCGGCATCTATTGGACCGATTTACCTCATATTTTAGCTAATGATAGGTCAGTGTATCTAAATGTACCGACACCCCTCGGTTTTTCGATTAGCGAAACCGACGTTGCAAAATTTACCTCGAATTAGTAACAAAATACTTTCGTGTATGCAGCCAGACCGTTTATGCTCCTTCAATCTCGGCAATTTTTGGACTAATTTACCTCGGATTTTTGCAAATGAAAGCTCTAGGTCTCTAAATTTACCAAAAGCCCTAGGTTTTTCGATCTGCGTGACCGACGTTGCAAAATTTACTTCGAATTGTTAACGAAATGTGTTCGTCTCTCCGACCGCTAAGAGTTTGTCCTCCTTCAATCTTGGCAACTATTGGACCAATTTACCTCGAATTTTTACTACTGAAAGTTCTTAGTCTTTAAATGTACCAACATCCCTCGGTTTTTCGATCTGCATGACCGACGTTGCAAAATTTACCTGGAATTGATGGGCACTTATTTCGATTTTGCCACTTGGCAATTTGTCCTCCTTCGATATCAACCACTATTCGACCGATTTACCTCGGATTTGCTTTAGACGAAAGCTCTTGGGATCTGGATGAGCCATAACTCTTAAGTTATTCAATTTTCATGATCTTCGTTGCAAAATCTCCCTCGGATCGAAAACGACACATTTTCGCCTTTTTGATATTTTTCAAAGAGTGTATATATTCTATAGTAGTCAATTACAAAAATTTCTTAAAAAAAAAAATTCTCGGGACTGAGGACATGGGTCTTAAAAACAAACTGTGGCAAAAACTCTTACGATCAGCGACATGTTTTCTTATTTTTCCTTCAAACCACCTTTTTTAGAGGAGTAGGTATGTCTTCATATTGATCGTTTATTGAATCGGAGCATTTTTTTCACCCACTTAAAAAAAAGTCTAATCGCAAAAATAATTTTGACCAAATATATGGAGTATTAAGAAAGCTGCGGCCAAAACTTTTGCGATTAGCGCCCTTTTTTCTCATTTTTCTAATACACCGTTGATTTCAGAAGAAAATATTCTAAAATATCTTTAAAGAAGTGTCAAAGGAGGGGTTGCGACTTGGGCCGAAATCGGCCACTCCACGGAATTGAGAAATTTTTGGATTTACGGCAGTTGACGGTGCATATTTGACAGAAATAATTGAGTTTTGCCGATACCTACTCACGTTTTTTGGCTGCGAAACAGGGGCCTAAACATGGCACCAAAGGCGAAAATACGAGGGTCATCCAAAAAGTAAGGTTCCCTACCTTGTATATATCTTCCGAATGAAAAGAGATAAATCAAATCGGTAAAAAAGACATTATTAAACATACTCTAAGCTTTCAAACAAGTTCAAGTTTTTGAAAATCGGTTGAAGGGTTTCCGAGAAAACTTAATTTTACTGAGACAACCTCCTGTCGCCGCGTGCCCACCTCCGGGGTCAGGATGCGCGGAAAGTCGATTATCTTAGACTCGGGTTATCGCCTCTAAACATCAAATCAAAAAGGACTTTGAAAGTTTTCATTGAGTAGACTGTACCTTACTTTTTAACGTAGTCTCCGCATCTTTTTTGACATTTCTGTTATCATTACAGTAGCTTTTTGACGCCTTCCGCGTAGAAGCTCTCGTCTTGGCTACGAAACCAGTCATGGACAGCGAGCTGCACCTGTTAATCAGCTAGAAATCGCTTTCTACCGTGGAAGTATTTCAGCTCGGGAACAGAGAAGTCACCTGAGGCTAAATTGGAAGAGTTCGGAGGATTGGGGGAAAATTTCCCCACACGAAGCAACTGATTTGTATGTGCAGATCGCTGTCAATGACTGGTTTCGTAGCCAAGACGAGAGCGCTTCCACGCGGAAGGCGTCAAAAAGCTACTGTAATGATACCAGAAATGTCAAAAAAGATGCGGAGACTACATTTAAAAGTAAGGTGAAGTCTACTCAATGAAAACATTCAAAGTCCTTTTTGATTTGATGTTTGGAGGCGATAACCCGAGTCTGAGATAATCGACTTTAATCCGCGCTTCCTGACCCCGGAGGTGGGCACGCGGCGACAGGAGGTTGTCTCAGTAAATTTAAGTTTTCTTGGAGACCCTTCAACCGATTTTCAAAAACTTGAGCTTGTTTTAAAGCTTAGAGTATGCCTAATAATGTCTTTTTTACCGATTTGATTTATCTCTTTTTGTTCGAAAGATACAAGGTAGGGAACCTTACTTTTTGGATGACCCTCGTAGCTGAAATTTCGCGTTTTTCGCGGCTCTACCTCAGATTTCGACCTGGGCTCAAAGGTGACGAATGATGAGCTTCGAATATGGTGTCAAGGACACCTAGACACGTAACATACTTGAATATGATCAACCGTCGCCTCTGGGCCCAACTCAAAATCGAACTTTTCCAACTTTTTAGCTTCCAACTTTTTCACCGTTTTTGCCAGGCGTATTTCGCGGATAGCGCCAAGCAGCGGACTCGAGCAGCTTTTCCGACCGGTAAATCGCACTCAGCGGGTCATTTGCAAGCGAACATGCTTGTTTTCAGCTTGGCGAACATTCGGTTTTGACCCTTAAAATTTAGTCCATGTAACCCCTGTCAATTTTTCTTGATTCTCGTCCAGAGAAAAAATTCCGAGATTTCAGTCGGATCCTAAGTAGATGAAAGTGCTGGATCGGTTGCGCACAATCCCGCGGCTCTGCGGGGCTTCCTGAGCCGAGAAACAGCGAAAAACTGGTCTGAAACGAGTGTTTCTTGCACGTTTTTTACCGTTTTTGCCAGGCGTTTTTCGGAGATAGAGCCAAGCAGCGGACTCGAGGAGCTTTTCCGACCGGAAAATCGCACTCAGCGGGTCATTTTCAAGCGAACATGCTTGGTTTCAGCTCGTTTGGCGAACTTTCGATTTTGACCCTTAAAAGCTATCGATTTTTAGGGAAAAATTATAAAAAAAATTTGTGGTGTGAAGAAAACTGCGGAAAAAATTTCTACGATGAGCGCCTTGCTTATCCTTTTCCTTCTAAACCATTGATTAAAGAGGAAAATGTCTGTAAATCTCCTTAAAGAGCGGAAAATTTAGTAGTGCGACCACTTACGGAAAAATCTAATTAAAAATATTCTTGTAACCAAAATTTCAGGACTTAAAAAGAGCGGCGACAAAATTGTTATCATCAACGAACTTTCTGATCATTCTTCTTTGAAACCGTTAATTTTAGGGGAGAATGTCAAGTGATTTTTTTATTGATCTGGAAATTTTGTTGTAGTTACTTACAAAAAAAAAGAAAGTATGTAAGGTTGTCTATAAAAAAGCGGGCCCGACGCAAAATCAAAGGCCGTGGCGCGGCAGCGTTAGATATTGCATGGATATTTGGACATGCAGAGATATTTTCGGGTATTTTCATACCCACATCGAAGGATAGAGCTCCATGAAAAACTTTAAAGATCTCACAAAGAAGAAAGACCCTACCTCGTGGACCGGGATCCGCCGATCAGAATCGAATCGCTTCCGACCGCAGCGCTATTTGGACCCTTAGTAAAGGTCAAATTAATTGAAGGAGGACAATCTCTTAGCGATCGGAGAGACGAACATATTTCGTTAACAATTCGAGGTAAATTTTGCAACGTCGCTTCGCAAATCGAAAAACCGAGGGGTGTTGGTACATTTAGAGACCTAGAGCTTTCATTTGCAAAAATCCGAGGTAAATCGGTCCAATAGTTGCCGAGATTGAAGCAGGATAAACGGTCTGGCGGCAAAGACGAAAGTATTTTGTTACTAATTCGAGGTAAATTTTACAAAGTCGGTTTCGCAAATCAAAAAACCGAGGGGTGTTGGTGCATTTAGAGACCTACAGCTTTCATTTGCGAGAATCCGAGGTAAATCGGTCCAATAGTTACCGAGATTGAAGGAGGAGAAACGGTCTGGCGGCAAAGACGGAAGTATTTTTTTACCCATTCGAGGTAAATTTTGCAACGTCGGTTGCGCAAATTGAAAAAACCGAGGGGTGTTGCTACATTTAGAGACTAAGAGCTTAATGTTAAAAAGCCTACGCTAAAACTGTGCACTCGGAGTCTTCCAACGCGCCTCATTTACATGTTTGTGAGTTTTTCGATTTTCAAAAATGTTAAGCTCTTAGGCCCCCCCCCCCCCTCCAGTAAGGCATACTGGAGTTCAAAATTTTCAGTAACCATTTTAGCCACGTTAAAGCCGTTGTTTGGCTGAATTTTTTGACATGTCACACTTATGTAGTAGGGTTAGCTGTGATTTCTCAAAATTTTGGGGCATCAAACCGCTCGGGGGCAGTCAATTTTGAAAATCATTTGTAACCATCTTACCTGTGCAACTACGTCCGGTACTTTGAGTCCTTGGACACGCCTCACTTACACGTTTTTGAATTTTTCGATTTTCAAAAATATTGAGCCCTTAGCCCGCCCCCCCCCCTCCCATTAGGGACACTGGAGTTCAAAATTTTCAGCATGCACATTGGCCACGTTAAAGCCGTCGTTGGGAGGAATTTTTAGACATGTCACTCTTATATAGTAGGTTTAGCTATGCCTTTTCAAAATTTTTAGCTTTTAAGCCCCTTGGGGTTAATTAATTTCAAAAATTATGTGTAACCTCGTAAACCACTGGAAATCGCTCGGAACTATGAGTTTTGTTTACATACCTCACATTAGCACTTCATTGTATTTCCAATTTCCAAAATTTTTAGATCTTACGGACCCCCCCCCCCCCCCCCCCCCTCGGTTCACTTTGGGCCGATAAAGGGCCGATGTAAGCATTTGAAAGAACATGAGGGAATTGAATCACGTTACAAAAAATAAAAAAATAAATAAGTAAAAATTGATACATAAAAAAAAAAATAAGTAAAAAAAATAAATAAGTAAAAAAAAATAAATAGGTAAAAAAATAAATAAGTAAAAAAATAGATAAGTAAAAAAAATAAATAAAATAGATAAATAAAAAAATAAATACCTACCTAAGTAAAAAAGAAAAAAATTAAAAAAAATAAAAAAAAAAAATTGCCCACCACTAGAAAATACCGTACTTTAGTATGCAGGCAATTCTGGGACAACTCTGGAACACTTTAAAATTAATATAGAGGGCACTGCAGTACAATCGGCCCCTGGGTGCAAGTTCTCCTACTCTGGGAAGCTAAATGGTGCAACTATTCCCCCATGGTGCAACGACTCCGTCATGGTGCAACGACGCTTACTCCATATGCGCTCAAGTTGCAATAACTCTTAATAAAATGGCTGTAATATTTATAGGAAATTTACCTTATTTATTCAGCTTGCAGCCACATAGCTATGCTTGCCTATATAGGTCATACCAAACGCTACCTAGGGGAACGAATACGGTCACACAAGTATGACAAAAAGGAGAAAACTGCTTTGCACCAACACAGCCAAGAACAACAGCACAGTTTTAACTTCAAAAATCCGGAAGTACTTGTCAGGGAACCCAATTTCAGGGCAAGGCTGTATCATGAAGCCATACAGATTAAACGGTGCTCAAACTCCATTAATTTCAGAACTGACACCGATGTACTGGGCACGGCGTACAGTGCTTTCTTCTGATTGTTTACGTGTGCTATCTATTTACTCCTCGCGGTGACGGGCTCTCATTGTTTATAGTCAGTTTTCAAGCAGTTATACGAGTCGGAGTTTCGTGGTGGCCACCGTTGTAGTTTTAGTTCTCGTGTTTTTAAAAGTTTTTATTTTTCCGCGTAGACATTCGACGATTTTAACATTTCGCGTGGACAATCGATCAGTTTTATGAATAGTTTTTAAGTTATAATGTGTGCCTGCCTGAGGATGCCCCCCATGCGGGGCGAAACGTTGCGGATGCGTAGGAACTAATGTTTCGATTTTTTATGGCTGCAAGCTGAATAAATAAGGTAAATTTCCTATATATATATATATATATATATATATATTCTAATTTCATGGTTATTTTATGTTTAATAAAGCGAACTTCATGAGTTGTTTAACCGTACATTTATTTATTTTAAACAAAAAATTTTTAATGCGACGTTTCGGTGCTTATTATTCGCACCATCTTCAGGCAGAGACTGAGGCGACAAAACAAGGAAAAACGAGAAATAAACACCTAGTCCTCCGACCCAACACGGTCAGGGAAGAGAGGAAAAGATAATTACAATCTAACGAACATTACAAACATTGTTGCCTGAGTTACAGCTATTAATAAATGGTCGACAAAACAAAGGGTAACAATTAAAAGGTATCAGTGCCTACCAAATAGTCCTCAAAATGGGAAAATTCCGTCCGTGAATTCAGAGCGTTGTTATTTTTGAGGATGCTTAACCCTTCTAAATTTAAACGGACCTGCTCATTTTTCTCTTGTTTTAGCACCCTGGTGTTATCATAATCAAATTGATGGTTTGTTTCTTTTACGTGCTGCTTAAGTGCCGTTTTTTCATGCTTATTAAACTTGTGTCCGTCAAGGCGCTTATGTACATACTGTGAAGTCTGCCCAATGTAGACCCCTGGGCACCCTTTGCATGGGATTTCATAAACCACGTCGGACATTTTCTCGTTTGGGATTTTGGTTTTTAGAGCTGATTTAAACCCTTTCAAATTACACTTATTTGTTGTTACTAGCGATAATCCAAATGGTTTTATTGCGGCACTTAATTTTTCAGAACATGAGGACAAATATGGTCCAACCACCGTCTCTTCTTTTTCCCTATTTTTGCGAGGGGGGAAACCGTTGTAGCAAGAATTTATTACCTCTGCAAAAATTGACTCGATAAGTGACCACGGGTAACAATTCTCAATCAACAATTGCTTTGCCTCTTTTATTTTGTCTTTTCTGAGCAAAGGATGTGTCAACAAACATACACGCGTTGCAAGATTTTTTACCACATTGATTTTTTGTGGAAGTGGTTGCACAGACAAAAAATTGAGATATCTACCAGAAAATATTGGTTTTTTAAACCATGACGTGATCAATTTCCCTCTGTTTTTTATGACAGTGACATCCAAGAAATTTAAAGAGTTGTTGACTTCACGCTCGAGTGTAAATTTGATATTGCTCGAAAAATTATTGAAAAAATGGAAAACATTGTCAAGATCATCTTTGTGACAGCATAAGATAATATCGTCTGCAAAACGTTTATAGAATAGCAATTTATAAGGGAACACTTGAAATAATTTTTCTTCAAAGTACTCCATTACCAGGTTGGCAACATTTGCGCTTACTGGTGACCCCATTGCCAAGCCGTTTATCTGCTTGAAGCATTCTTCGCCGAAAGTGAATACTGTTGACTCTAAACATGCTTTAATGCCGGCTAAAAATTGATCCTCTGGCAACGTTGTATGGGGAGCAATTGTCATCCATTTTTCTTTAATAACATCAAGGGCTAATTTTATCGAAATATTTGTGTACATAGACACAACGTCTAATGAAGCTAAAACAAAGTCATCAGGTATATATATATATATATAGGTCATATATATATATATATACTAATGAAGGAGGTTGACTAGTTGCACCGAGTTTTAGTCAGCTATCACACGTGACACGACCATCAATGTCTGAATAACAGCCGAAATTGCCAGTCTGAAGGGGCCCATCCTCTGACCAATCCACTCCGAAGAGGAGAGAAACATCATGACGACTTACAAAAGGGGGGGGGGGTGTCGAGAAAAGGGGGAGAGAAAATATTTTCTATCAAGATTATACCCCATGATTTCCTTGATTCATAATCTGTACTCACTGCTTTTCTCGTCTTACTCATTTCTTTCGGCGAGGGGCATTAATGGGGCTGGGGCTTAACTTTCCAAGTGGTCACCCCCTCCCCCTCTCTCGATGTATTTCTCCACTTGGCCTGTACTTTAAATCTGAATCATTTTCATAGAGCAGAGCTTCAAGTCTGCATGATCAGATTTGAGAAACAAAGTTAACCACCCCCTCTTCATGAGTACTTTTTATTACGATGTTCCGGGGTTCTCCCCCCCCCCCCTCTCGAACTGTGGCGAAGAATGGTAGTCATTGAGCCAACAGTGATGCCAACAGTTAAGAGTGACATAAAGCAGCATTTGTCATTGGACAGCCGTGAGCGAACATTTCCTGCAGAATAATCGTCAAAAATATGCCTTGAAATGATGTTTTTGCAATTTTGGGGAGCACTGAAGGGCTATGGAAAATTGAATCGTATGTCGCTTCAAAATTTTATAAGGATTCAGAAAATGGTGCTTTACGTAGTTATACAAGCAATCCTTCTCATGTTATGACCGAAAAACTTCTTGAACAATCCCCAGTTAAATTTCGATAATTCCTTGACTAAAATGAAGGTAATGCGGCGATAAAGAGCCACAGCGCATTTTGGTACATTGTGATCAGCAGCCATTACTGCCAAGCGACAGTCTCATATCAGATTCCGCATGCCTTTTCTTTTCACCGTCCAAATCAGTATCTTCCTCTCTCCCTCTCTCATTCTTATCAGACAGATACACGAGGATTGTGCAAAAATGGTGGTTTGTAGAAAGTTGACATAATATCAGCATTCATAGACTAGATTAATGCAATAAAAAAATTGGAAATCAATCAGAGCCCACATTCTTGCAAGGAATGTGCAGGGTTCTCTTCAAGAGCAGATTATGAGAGAATTATGAAAAAGACACATAATTACCTTCAACAGCTGGGGCCGGAATCAAGGCTAAAGTCTCATAGAGTCTTAGACGAACCATGGCGGCAGGAGCTTTCAGATGTTGACCATAAGTTTTTACTATAGATGATATGCTGAAAATGAAGAGCAAAGTCATTACAAAGAGTTTACAGCACAATGGGTGCCGCAACAGAGGACAACGGTCCAACCTTGTGGGAAAAGTAGGCCCGGTTAAATCAGCTGGTTTTTTGATATGTTGTAGATCTTGTCCCACTGATCAAAAGTGTCAATGGTATTTCTTCCTATATCAAAATTATACCCCCCATTTTGGGGGTCGAAGTTCACAATTCAGCGTATGATTGGTGGTTATGACACCCACGTTCATTCGTGGCATTTGAGATTCTCTACTGTTTTGTAGAGTCTATTCTATCTTCTGAATAGGCTAGAGACCATCAGAATTAAAAAACTGAACCATGTTGCCATATTCGGGAGGGGGGGTTAGGGTGTACCTTATTATTTTAATTTTGCGAAATTCTCCAAAAACATGGCATAAGTATCGGTTTAATACGATTCGCGCAAGCCAGTTTCACTACTCGAGGTCGGTCGCAACCTGCCCCCCCCCCCCCTCCTGGGGGCATATTCTGAGATGTATCTCGGTCGATCTTTCAAGATACAGTCGGAATCATTTGCATAAAAAAGTCCCCAAAATATGGCAAAGGAATTTGTTTAATGCGACTCGCTGACGCTGAAATTGGTGGCGTTAACAACCCCCCCCCCCCCCCAGGGTGTACCTTATTTTTGAGTTTTGCGAAAATCATGTTGGTCAACCCCTAAGATTTCTATGTAGTGTCTAAATGAACTCCCTAAAAGGAAAAAAATTTTAACCCGTGCTTCAAAGGGCCTTCCTTTTCATTGGTGCATTTGACGCGGCATCAAAAAGCGGCACGCACTCATGGGCCTTGTCTTCTGCGCTCCTCGATTATTCATTCATAGAATTAATACAATGCTCCCCCCCCCCCAAAAAAAAAATGAAAATTTACATATAAATTACTGATCGCCATTTCTAATTGATGCCGCGTCAAATGCACCAATGAAAAGGAGGGTAAACAGAGTCTTACTGATACATGCAACCTTCAATAATTTCATATGAAATGAAAAAAATTATTCTTTCTTCCGTTTGGTGAGACTCATAGGCGAGCTTGAATTTTTACTGTCTGGAAACTCTCTCCTGTTCGCAAACTTTCTTCTAGTCTGCTCTCCTCTCCTATGCTGCAAGAAGAGGCTGCTTCATGGTGGATATTATGCCTACTCGTTCAGGTTTTCGCCGAAGAATTAAAAATGCTTTATCCTCGTCATTTTCCATGAGATCTAGAGCATTGCTTAGAGCAATATTGAATATCACTTCGATTTTTGCCGTAAAATCAGTCTCCAACTTCTCTTGAACCGGCGATCAACGGCTAGCATTTTTTGATATGCGCCTCCACTCCTTATAAAAATGTAATTTTTTTTAAAACCATGGACACTGTATGTATTACACGGATTCTACATTTTTCATTCCATATTGGAATTACCAGATCAAAGGTTATCCACGCACTGTCATTCACATTCATATGCAAACACTTCACATGATAGAAATACACTTGGAGCCCTTCCCGAATTTAAGGCAATTTTCTTTCTTCAACTTTTCCAATTAAATTTACAATAAGTAAGTAAGTAAGTAAGTAAGGCCGGGCTGGCCGGCGAGGCGCCCTCAAGGGGCCAAGGCAACTGGCAACTGCCGTCGTGCACCCCGAAGTTGGACCGTACTCCTTAACTTATCTTCGTACTATTGACACATGGAGTATCAATTATATTCCCGCAAGGCTCAGCGGCCGTCTGATAGCCAACGGAAGGTCTTATCAAAGACTGTGGCAGACGCTGCAGAGCACGGACTTTCGGAGCACGGCCATGCCTCCACCGAGTTGGACTGTGTTGTTGCAATCTACACTGATAGGTAGCGCTGGCAGTCGCGCACACTACGAGTGATAACCGATTTTTCACAACCCAGTCGAACAGTGCAGACGGATTACTTACTGGGTGACTATGTCCCTCCCGCACCCTGTAACCTCGAAGGGTCAGGGTATTGGAGTGGCATAGTCATCCACAGTCACGATGACTGACATTTGAGTGTCCTCAAATATCAGTCACCTCCGGGGATTGAACCCGGGACCTCAGTGCTGGCAGCGAACTGCCTTGACCACTACACCACTGAGGCTGACTTTAAATTTACAATAACCGCATTTGATCGCGTAAAGGGCTTACTGTTCGACAACATCGCACATATCTTTCTAATTAGTCATATACCAGTGGTTTCCGGTACTTCCCGTGGGTGAGGATTTTCTGTTTTGATGATCATCAGATGTGTTGAAAATAGCAGCTTTTATTTCTCGGAGATTTTCAGGGCTGTTCTGTAGTTACGGCAAATTTTCCCCACTTACACTCCTACTCGTATAAACTATTTGTCACTCTTTTCATCACTTCCTTGTATGGCTCATATTTCCTCATCTATATTGGTAAAGCATAATGCATTTTCATTATGGATAGAAAATGTGGATGGTTTTCCACCGAATATCCCCCTCCCACCCCGCCGTCCGTTCCTCTATATGCCGGTGCAATGCCGCGATGCGTAACCCTGCGCGCGCGCTCAGCGCCGGCCCATAGCCTCACGTCGTCATTGGGCTGTTTGTGACCCTAGGCTTCAAGATACGCCAAAACCGACGAAATTTTTGCCGAAAGAACCGTAACTTGCGATTTTCCCTCAGAATTGATATGTCGCTTGCCAAAATTTTTGAATTTTGGATTTAGGCCCTTCGAAGCACGGGTTAAAATTTTTTTCCTTTTAGGGAGTTCATTTAGACACTACATAGAAATCTTAGGGGTTGACCAACATGATTCTCGCAAAACTCAAAAATAAGGTACACCCTAGGGGGGGGGGGGGCAGGTTGCGACCGACCTCGAGTAGTGAAACTGGCTTGCGCGAATCGCATCAAACCGATACTTATGCCATGTTTTTGGAGAATTTTTTATGGCAATGAGGCTGACTGCGTCTCGATGGGTCCATCGAGATCCTTCCTAATGGCAGTCCTTACGCAATACTTGATCAAACCCTTAATGCTTTCACTGGATTAAGGGAGGCGAGCTTGCTGTTTTTTAATTCGGATGGTCTCTAGCCTATTCAGAGGATAGAGTAGACTTAACAAAACAGTAGAGAATCTCAAATGCCACGAATGAACCTGGGTGTCATAACTACCGCTAAATTGTCATACCGCTGCTGATCACACGCTGAATTGTGAACTTCGACCCCCAAAATGGGTGATGAAACTTTGAGATTTGAAGAAACGTCCATTGACACTTTTGATCAGTAGGTTAAGACCATTAATATATCAAGAAACCAGCTGATTTAACCGGGCCCACTTTTCCCATAATGTTGGACCAGTGCCTTTCCTCTGAGGGAGGGGTGATCATATACAAACCAAAAAAACAGGGGAGCAATCCATGAACTTAAATGTACTTCTCGTTAAAATTTCAAGCATTGGATTTTATAATTTTCCTCTCTTTTGAAAATTATTCTAGCAAATATTTCTATAAATAAAATGAATTAAAATTCAATTAAATTAAATTTTAATAAGATTAAAGATAATAAAGATAACTTCAATGAGATTAAGATTTAAATAAGATTTCAATTTAAGTGATCAAGATTTCCTTTAAAACTCTGCATAAGCTTGAGAAAAACGTACTTGAGTTCTTCTTAAGCAACTCAAACCTTAAGGACAGGATCCACGGTGCTTGCTGATGATTTTGCTGATATTTTGGGATCCTGTAGTCTTAAGGGAACTAAAACACTTACGATGACCGTTTCCACAACTGGGCTTTACAAAAGCCACGATTAATTTTTAAAAATTGAGAGTTTCGACTTCCAAAATCATGAAGAAATATCGTCATATCATCTTATCATCATAGGAATATTTGACGAAGAGGCATTTCAGGTTGGATGCGTTTTTCGCCTAAGTCCTGACTCTCAGGGGAAGGGTAAAACTGAATGAATTAAAAGCAAGTTTAGGATCCCGATAAGTTCAAGTTACATCCAATACTATAGGTTTCTACATTTTACATTCTCTGTTTTTTTCTGGTCAATGAAGCTGGATAAAAAATGAAATCAAGTGTTTTAGACGAGACAAGAAATTTTTCTGCTAGGATGGGTCTGCTAGCATCATACATAACCTGTACGATACTTAATAAAAAAAAGGACTACTACTTTTAACTCACCCACAAAAGTGATCATTTGCATACGAAAAGTAATGGCACAAACGTTGTTTTTAAAGTGAGCCAGGAATAGTGGTTTTTTTATTGCATAATGTAGTCCAAGTGCGTTCTTACGGCACTGGTATCAGCCTTTGAAGTTTTAGCAACAATTCAAAATACTAGCAAAAAGCTTGTGACTGAAATTAAGGGTCTGCATGCTTCGCAATAATTAGTGATTTTGACAGTTGATGATTCCTTCACTTGAGTAATTTACCGGAGCAATAGATCAGGAAAGTTTCAATCAACATAATTTGATCAAAAAAAGAACCAATTTTTTTCACTATTTGTCCATTGAATCCATGTCAATCAATTCACGTTCTTTTATTTTGATCCAATCATGTCAATCTCATATTCTTCTTCTTTCCCTTTTCATTTTCATTTTCTTCGACTTCTTCTTTACTTTTGCTTATTCTTTTTCTTTCCTCCTTCAAAATCTTTCTCATTTCTCCTTTTCCTTGATAACAATTTTTACTGCTGTTTTGTATGAAACAATATCAATAACCTGATTTTGTGGCTACATCATGGTTCAACTGTAAACGAACACATAACCTCGCCTCTGAATCGTGCCATGGTGGTAAAATGCGTCTGAGTGTTAATTGCAGTCGAAATTTCTCGTGTTTAATGAGTCCTAAATTGATTTACAACCTTTTGATCACTTATTATGTTGAATTAAAACAATTAACTCACACAAAATGGGGAAACGAGGTTATGTTTGGTTTAAACCAATGATGTAGCCACTAAATCAATCTATTTTTATCTTGTAATTGGGAAGTACAATTTATGACTCAATTCAGAAACAATGTATACATCAATAGTTTTCCTATGTACATGAGTGTTTTTACAGATGAGCCAGAAATTGTAATTCCTGATTGCAAAATGCAGTCTATTTAAGCACACTTGGTGCTATCTGAAGAGTGTCGTTTTTATGCAAAATAAGAAAAAATTTGGCTGTTTAAGCTGAATTAGTGAGTTCCTCTAAATTCGGTACGACAAATTTTTTAAGGAAACTGAATTTCGAAAGTTAGAGCGTTACAGCTCTCTCGGTAACACCGCAGAACAGTCTACAAGAGTTGGACTTCATTTCGCAATTAGGAACTACAAATTCTGGCTCATTCGTCAAAACACTTACGTACATAGGGAAACTAATAGTACATACCTTGTTTCTAAACTGAGCCAGAGATTGTAGTTCCCAATTCCAAAATGTAGACAAATTCATAGACATTTTCTTACGTACCTTGTTAACATTGCTAGGGCTGATTCAATTGGTATGAGAAGACGTTTGGTGATATCGTCAGTTACCAACTCGGGGCAGTGAATCAATAAGCTGTGCATTGCTGATAGAGCCCCTGCTCGGCCTTCCAGCGTTATCTATTAAAAATAACCACAGGTTTAAATAATTAGTTAAGAATCCATCTTTGATGCACAAAAGTGATTAAAATTCTTAATAACTAGCTGGATAGTTTAACTCATATGTAAAACTAGTAGGCACAATTGACTGTTTAGCAAATCTCCACTCTGTTACTGACAATAAACAGCATTTAACACCACTAACCATACACGATTGGTCTGAACGAGTTTAAATTTTTTGACGAGTCACAAGCAAAAACTCTTCAGGTTCTTGAAGTAGAGTGTCTACTGAGTCGAGCTCCTGGAAAATAAAGTCGATTTAAAGGTATTTTTGGGCTAAAATAGCCAAATTACCCATAGCAAGGCCCGTCATATTATTTAAAAAATTGTTTTCCTCCTGGGTATAATGCCCAAGTTTCTTAAACATGCATATTTTAAGCCTCCGATTACTTAAACTACCAATTTTGGCCATGTGGTAAATTTTGGGGGCCTAATATGAGCCCTCGGAGCCAAAAATTGCATACATTTTCGGAAAGTTCGGATTTTCAGATTTTTTTTTTTTTTTTTTTTTTTTTTTTTTTTTTTTTTTTTTAACGTTGTTTTTTCTACAGTCGTCAATGAGTAATTCTGAAGGGCATTTTCGATTACATAATTGACATTTTGACTGTTCAGGTGAGGGGGGAGGGGGGGCATCAGGCTTTGCTTTGCCATTCTCACAGTTTTTGAAAACCCTTGAAAGTTCCCTATTACATTGGAAGTCCAAAATATCCCTTTTTAATTAATTAATTACTGTCTCTGATATTATGAAATATGCAGCAGGAGTTACTGCCCCCCCCCCTTCCTCCTCACTACGAGATGCATGGAAACCTTGATCTTACTGCGCGCGCTATGAAAACGCTTGAAAGTTCCCTAATACATTAGAAGTCCAAAATATCCCTTTTTAATTCATAAATTACTGCTTCTGATATTATGAAATATGCAGCAGGAGTTACTCCCCCCCCCTCCTCCTCACTACGAGATGCATAGAAACCTTGATCTTACTGCGTGCGCTACCGGATCCTTGCTTTTCGCGTGATGGCAGTCCGTTGTATAGTAGAGCCGGGCATTTGCAATAAAACAATTGGCGGTCTTTAGCATTACATATAAATGGACGTGTTTATGCTACAAGTTTATCCTGAAAATGCCCGGCTCTACCATACAACGGACTGCCATCACACGAAAAGCAAGGATCCGGTAGCGCACGCAGTAAGATCAAGGTTTCTATGCATCTCGTAGTGAGGAGGAGGGGGGGGAGTAACTCCTGCTGCATATTTCATAATATCAGAAGCAGTAATTTATGAATTAAAAAGGGATATTTTGGACTTCTAATGTATTAGGGAACTTTCAAGCGTTTTCATAGCGCGCGCAGTAAGATCAAGGTTTCCATGCATCTCGTAGTGAGGAGGAAGGGGGGGGGGGGCAGTAACTCCTGCTGCATATTTCATAATATCAGAGACAGTAATTAATTAATTAAAAAGGGATATTTTGGACTTCCAATGTAATAGGGACTTTCAAGGGTTTTCAAAAACTGTGAGAATGCCAAAGCAAAGCCTGATGCCCCCCCTCCCCCCTCACCTGAACAGTCAAAATGTCAATTATGTAATCGAAAATGCCCTTCAGAATTACTCATTGACGACTGTAGAAAAAACAACGTTAAAAAAAAAAAAAAAAAAAAAAAAAAAAAAATCTGAAAATCCGAACTTTCCGAAAATGTATGCAATTTTTGGCTCTGAGGGCTCATATTAGGCCCCCAAAATTTACCACATGGCCAAAATTGGTAGTTTAAGTAATCGGAGGCTTAAAATATGCATGTTTAAGAAACTTGGACATTATACCCAGGAAGAAAACAATTTTTTAAATAATATGACGGGCCTTGCTATGGGTAATTTGGCTATTTTAGCCCAAAAATACCTTTAAATCAACTTTATTCTCCAGGAACTCGACAGAATTTTTTTCTTTTTGGCTTAAATGAATCAGTAGACACTCTACTTCAAGAACCTTAAGAGTTTTTGCTTGTGACTCGTCAAAAAATTTAAACTCGTTCAGACCAATCGTGCATAGATTGGTCCGGTATCACCTCAAGTGACTTCAACACTGAACGCTAAATAGCAAAGATTGAGTGTAATGATTAAAATTAATATCAATGTTCTTAGCTGGGTTAGTTCATTCTTCCCAAACCTTGACCTCCAAGTTATTTTTGGAATTGATTTCATGAAGGATACTGAAATGGTTCTGAACCTCAGTGAAGGTCAAGTTAACTTTAATTTAAGCCCCAAACCCATCGAATTACCTCTCTGTACAATTTTCGGCCCTTCCAGATGAAAAAAAGGGTGCCTAAATTTTTCCCAGTATCTGTCAATATCAGATTCTACACCTCTTCTGGATGAACCAGATTTGTGGCATCTTTCTCTTAAATGCCTATAAAATCCGAGATAAACATCCTGAAGTATTCACATGAACTATCCACTAGTATATCTTCTACTTTTTTACTGGCTGAAACTGAAACAGAACTGATAAGTGGTAACTGGATGTTGATAATTGCGCAGTTAAAAGTGTAAACTAAGTATTCCTGCACCAAAAGACACAGTACTTGATACCAAGAAATTCGAGCCGGCTAAATTACGAGATTTTTACATATGATGTTTCTGACAACTTCCTGGGCACAATGAGCTTTGAAAATCAAACTTCCTACGTGCTAATCTCAAGAAAATTGGGTCTGAAAAGTGCATTTTTCAGCAATTTAACACGTGTTATCAAACAGAAAAGTGGCACTGTCGCTGAGTGAAAGACGCAGAGCGCCTTTTATTCTGAACTGAGTTGGGGTTTTATATCCCCACCCGGCGCAAGACAAGGAAAGAAAAGCTTGCTCTACTTACATTTTCCCACTTAATGATGCATGTACAACTGCTGACCCCCACTTTTAAGGGTCCGATGGGAAGCTCCTACATTGACCTTGTCATCTCTTCCTCTTTGCTCCAACATCAGATACACGATTTGAAAGTTCACACAACAGAAAATTTCAGTTTTCATCACACCATTACTTTCAGCGTAAATTCTGGCCTCAACCACAGTTCTCCTACCCTTTTTAGAGATGACTCCCCATCGGGGTGGTGGATCAAAAAGGAGGAAATAGAAGATTTTAACAGACTTGCCAAGGAGACCGTTAAAAAACTCCCTGCAAACACACTTCTTACAGCTCTATCCTGTTTACAGATAATATCTGGCGCCTGCGATAAAGTCTTTCAAATTAAGAAGAAGTTTGGAAGGAAAAGCCCTCTCCCTAGGTGGAACTCAGACCTTCAATGTCTAAAGAAGAAATGCTCAGAATCAGAAGAGCTATTACTAGATCCAGAGACAAGTGTAAGCGAGATAGACTTTTTGCAGAGCTTAAGGATACCACTAGAACTCTTCGAGCTGAAATTAAGATTGCCAAGGGAAAAATTTGGAACGACTGGATCTCTGAACTGGACAATGACATTTGGGGCAGAGCCTATCAAACGAGGGAGAGAAGATTAAAGACTCTCATGGACATGAGAACTCGACCCTCTCCGATCAGGAAGTAATTGATGCTGTGAAAAACCTCTTCCTGATACATGATGACTGCCAATGACCTCTTTTCGTGCAAGAGGATATCCAAGACATCTCAATGGATGAACTCAAAAGAGCCGTCTCCAAAATCAAGAACAAAAAAGTCCCCTGGAATCGATAACGTCCCTCCTGAAATAGCGAAATCTTTCGTCCTTGGAAACGCAAAAGAATGTTTGAACATGTATAAGAACTATCTCAAGTCTGGTCTCTTTCCTGTTGAAAGGAAAACGGCTCGCCTGGCGCTGATTACCAAATCCAAGCCTGGAGCAGATGGAGCGTTCAGACCTATCTGCATGCTGAATATTCTTGGGAAAATATTTGAGCATATCATCGTAGCCAGACTCCTTCTTGAAATAGAACTCTCGGAGAACCAGCATGGCTTCCGAAAGGGCTTTTCGACCTCAGATGCCATCAATAAAGTGAGAAGTGAAATAATAAAGAACCTTAACACCAAGCCCAAAAGAAGACCCTGCCTTGCTGTGCTCACCTTGGATATTCGCAATGCTTTTAACAGCCTAAGCTGGAGGGACGTCCACGAATCTCTTCTAGAAAAGAATGTTCCTTCTTATCTGATTAGGATAATTCTAGGTTATCTGTCAGATAGGTTTATCTCTGCCAACGGTATTTTAAAACGAACTCCGGCGTTCCTCAAGGTTCGATCCTGGGCCCACATCTCTGGAATATCTGTTACGATAAGATCGTTGACCTTGCGACAGAAATCACTGCTAAAAAGTATGCGCACGCTGATGACCTTGCAGTACTAGTCGAGGGGAAAAATAGAAATGACCTCTCAAATAATGTGAACGTAGTCACTAAGGAAATAAATGATGAACTGTTAAAATCAGATCTCTCTATTGAACCCACCAAAACCGAAGCTGAAATCATTACAAAACAAGTAGCAAAAGCTACCTGCTGAGGGGGCGCCGCCCCTCCAGACCCCCCCCCCCCTTTCAAATTATATATGTGAGACTTTGAGTATCATAGAAGTCGTGCGGCGACATGCCGAATGAAATGCCACAATTAAAATTATTGGATCAGATGATGAGCTGATAAAAGCCTTACCTAGTAATTTGGGAACATTTCTGACACAGTTTGGTTGCTTTAACTATCACTTTGATTTGCGAAATACAAATCGTTTTCACTTCGTATGTAGTTAAATTTGATTTTGACTGACTTAGTTTCTGATGGATTCAAACTCATAATATACATTTAGGTTCCAGGGAAAGAAAAATGCAGATGAGCTACACTTCACATGAATATAGATTGATTAAAAATAAATAATCCGAAGAAGTGATGGAATAAATGATAATTGTATACTTCAGTAAATACTATACCTACCTAGGATTCCTAGGAATTTTAAAGAAAATCCCACCCATCACTAAAATAACCCATAATGTATATACTCATGGTGCCTGCTCTCGGCTCGATTTCGCCGAATGGAATTCTTTATCATCGCGGTTGTCCTTGTTGCGTGCGGGAGGAAATGAAGGCGCGCTCGCAGTAGCAAGAAGCAGACGGGCCAGGTTGCTTGCGACGCGTGAATGTAGCTTAACCTCCACAGATTAACAAACCGTCGAGCAGCCACGCGAAAAGTCCTATACCTACATAGAGAAAAAAAAGGAGGTATTTGCATCTTGAGGTTTGTTTACCCTGTGACGTAGGTCTGTACAACCTGGCCAGCGAAATCCGAAATTCGAACTATGAAAAATTGACCATAATTTCCGATTTTCCGAGGTGTAAAATACACAACTCAGCAGAAGAAAGAAAGAAAAATCGATTTGATATTTCTAGAGATAAATGTATCGATACGGACGATATATTAACGTTGAAATATCGATACGAGTTTTTGGTCTAAAAAATCGATATTCTGGTGGCACGAAGCGTCTTCGAGGGGTTGGGCCGCGTAGCGGCCAGTCGTCAGACGATAGAATAATCGCACCCGAAGCCTGAACCCAAATTGAGCCTCATTCGAGCGGGTCTCAAAGCGGGGCCCAAGGCTGCAATCGCGGCCGAGCGGGCCTCACAGCGGCCCCGCTAGGCTAGCGGCCACCGACCCTCGGAAAAATCGTAAAAACGAATGACTCAAGTTCACACGTGCAGGGCTCGGAGCATTGTAGCCAAATCGGTCTGTTTGTTATTCAGGGATAGTATCCTAGCATAAGTTTATTTAAAAAACAATTAAATAAGAGGAAGGATTTCAACCCTGAAAAAAGTCGGACCACGGACAGCCTGTGACCCTGGGATCTTTGTCAGTTTTGGTGAGCACAGTTACAGAGATGGACCATTTTTTTTAGGGAGCGAACAAATCAAAATTTTGAGCCTTAAGTTGGTCGCAACCATATCCGGAAGTCGTTACAGTGACATTTTTGTGCAATATGCTTCTGTGGAAAGTGCAATACTTAATGAATACTTTTGACAAATCGTGTTTTTTCCGGTTTGCGCTTCAAACGTGATTTATTTGTGGAGTGTCATACGTTCCTTTTTGAATTGAAAAACTCGTCAGATGCATTGGGTAATGGAGTATAGCATCTCTCATTTCTTAACGCAGGGGGCGGCAAATTTTGCATTTTTTTAAAATGTAGGTTTAAAAAAAATCGGATTCAGAAAAAAAAAATTACTAACGAGAAAGCGTCTTTCGGTGACACAAGAGACAGCACCTTTAATTAGTCGAGTTAAGAGAGAAACTAAACATGCAATTTGGCATGGAGCGGTGCAGCAGTGATGATGAGGACTTGAGATAAAAAGGAGAAGCCCTCAGCGCGGCGCACGGTGAATCGAGTCAATGAGAGAGGTCGGAAAAAATTTGGGAACTTAAAACGCTCATAACTCCGTTTATACAAGAATCTAATGTTCTGCAAGCTGTTCCACTGGTTTTCTCGTGATATTTTCTTCCAGTATCACCCCTTGAACTTTAAAATGTGACGAAATAAACATCAACATTTGCAGTTTTTGTCAAAAATTTCATGTCCGACCTCTCTAATTGACTCACTCCACTGTGCGGCGGTCGGCGTGAAACGCATAGCGCCTACAAGACTGTAGGAATACTTCACGCATTGCGCCAAACACAGTGCGGTCAGCGCGGCGCGCCGGCGGAAGTTAAAATTATTTAACCACATTTATGTTTGTTCTTGCATAATTTTTACCTTCATTTCTTACAAATGGAAGGCCTTGTTCACACATATGTAGATAGGTTCACGGAACTTAACTTTCACGCAAAGTTCCGTGCGAACTTTTGCTAGTAGTGAGGGGCATAGTGTCCTTTCTTTTAATTTTTCTTGTTTTGCCGGTTGAAAATGCGGGTGCGATCCCTGCGAAACGTCCCGGGTTTCTTATTATATTTTATGTGTTTCTTTTTATTATTTGCGGCCTTAGTCCCGTTTTAAGTTGTTTCTCTGTTACTGTTTCAGGCCGATTAAGTTGTTTTTCATTGATGTTTTGAAACGAATGAGAAGAGGGCGGCAAAATGCAGGTGGCCCATAGGCAGCAAGTAGGTAAATCCGGCCCATGGGCGGCAAGTAGGTAAATCCGGCCCTGTTTTTTAAATGAATTTTGAGTCAAATTTACGTGAGAAATTGATTTACCAAGATTATTTTTCTTAATTAAAATTAACTTTCTTTTTAATACAGTTTTTACGTAAATACATTTGTTCGTAATTTCCAATACTTTTTACGAAATTTTTATGTTAATTTAATTGTTATGTAAATTTGACTTCCTTTTCCGACTTTTTTCTTTTTTCGCGTTTTTCTGTGACTTTTAACAATTTTAGACTTTCTTTCCTTACTCTAGTAAGGATCTAGTCGTCAGAATCTATCCTGAACGACAACTTACATTCGTGGAAAATAAAGCTTTAAATGTTCCTGACCATTTTTTACCATCCAAACTCACTAGAACACATTGTATAGGTATATGAAAAATTTGAAGAGCATCGCTGTCAAAAGCTAAGTTCTCCTTCAATTTAGCTCTTTTTGTATGGTCTACGGGTAAGGACAAAACTAACTGTTTTTGCTAAACGCTTACTGTTTTTTATTCATAAAATTTGAAAGTCTCAATGAAAGCAAAGCTATGTCCAATCACAGCTAGGTATTTTTATTTTGAGACTGCACATCCCAACTTCTCCCACTTTTTCAGCCGAATTATTTTTTTTTTGGGCTAGATTTTGGTTGGTGCAGTAATGCTGATGGTAATTTTTAGAAGACTATGATGGTGAAACCTAAATTTTCCAATGATATTTTATCAGCATAGTAAACTCAACCACGACTTCAATCTTAAATAATTCCATTCAGCGAAATCAAGCTGAAAGGCACAAGTAAGGGTTCATGAAAGTTGAAGTCATAGCTCAACATTATAGGGTAGGTTCAAGTAACTGTTAACGTGTTTTAGACTTTTTTTCTTACCATTGACCCTGAAAAACCACTTAAATTCAAGGAAAATAAAGCCTTAAATGTTCATACCCATTTTTAAATGTCAGAACTGACTAGACCACATTATATTCATGATTAATTTGAAGAATACCGCTGTGAAAAGTTGAGTTTTCCGTAGATTTAGCACTTTCCGTATGGTCTTTAAGGTAATGACAAAAAGTGCTAAATTGAAGGAGAACTCAACTTTTGACAGCGATATTCTTTAAATTCATCATGAATATAATGTGGTCTAGTGAGTTCTGACAGTTAAAAAATGGTTATGAACATTGAAAACTTTTAGTTCGATGAATTAAAGTTGTCCCTTAGGGTCCATTAGCGCTAAGGAAAAAAATTCTAAAACTTTTTTGAACCAACCCAATAACATTCTCCTACAGGATTCACTTTCAGACAGTAAAATAATTAATCAACATAAACATCAACAATTACTGATAAATCATCAAAGATCCTATTGGGCGAAATTCAGCCAAAAAGCACCAGTTTGGAGTCTTGACATTTTGGCCACCGTTGGTTGCTTATTTACGCTATTAAACTGCGACTCGATGATAAAGAATGCCATATGGCGACATTGAGCCGAAAGGCACCAGTGTGGGTTCTTTACATTATGGTCACAGTTGATTGCTAAACGCTACCAAACCATGGCTAAATGATCAGAAATTCCATTTGGCGACACGTGTTAACACTCTTTGAACATCTGAGGTATGAGTTCTGGAAATTTTGGCTATACTTGGTTGCTAAACGCTACTCAACAGTGAATGTTCAACGGTGACTTGATGATAAAGAATGCCATAGGGCGACATTCCGCCGAAAGGCACCTGTGTGGGTTCTTTACATTATGGTCACAGTTGATTGCTAAACGCTACCAAACCATGGCTAAATGATCAGAAATTCCATTTGGCATAATGGAGATGTTGCATGTGTGAGGAATTTGCGATTTGACTGTCGAATTTGTGTAAAAGGTCACGAGAAACACGATGGTGCCACTGGTTTTCTCTGAAATCATCTCCCAAGCTCAAAAAAAAGCACTCAAGTTGAGGCCAAAATGGAGGGAATATCCCACCCTACCCTGAGAGTCCAAGTCTAGATCAAGACCAACTCTCCATGCAAAGATAGGGAGCTAATACATTGACAGGGCTACCAATTTATCTGGGGACTCCAAAACTGAAAACACGGCAACCCTGCTAATGTATTTGCTCCCTATCTTTGCATGGAGAGTTAGTCTTCATGTAGACGTGGACTCTCAGGGTAGGGTGGGATATCCCCTCCATTTTGGCCTCAACTTGAGAGCTTTTTTGAGCTTGGGAGATGATTTCAGAGAAAACCAGTGGCACCATCGTGTTCCTCGCGAACTTTTATACAAGAATCAACAGTCAAATTGCAAATTCCTCGCACATGTAACATCTCCATTGGGCCAAAATGCACCGATATCAATACTTCATATGTTACTTGGTTCCTCGAAAATTCTCCTCTTGGACTTAGTCTAAAAGTGTGGACAGTTTTTAGCCTCCGGCGAAACCTAGAGTCTATACGGCTTCGCCGCACGACTAAAAAAGGAACTCTAGAAAGAGAAACGTTAAAATTAAAGTTATAGATCATCCTATCGTCCCCTCTTCCGCTCTGAGATATCTTGGTGTCTGGTTAGATAACAACAGAACTTTCAACACGGACGTAGAAAAAATTTGTGATAAAGTGTCATCTGTTATCAGAACTTTCTCGTGCATACTGCCAAATACAAAAGGTCCCTCTTTCCTGAAGAGGAAACTTATCACTTCCGCAGTGCTGTCCATTATCTTTTATGGGGTAATCATCTGGGCTGCGTCTCGTGTATCTAAGACAAACATCAAAAAACTTACAAGAGCAATCCGCCCCATCAAAGCTCGTCTTTGTATGGCATACAGGACTGTATCCTCAAACGCCCTTGACATTATCAGTGGTATCCCCCCAACGGAATTTCTAATAGAGGAAAAAGTCAGGCTGATGAGCAAGGAAGAAGACAAGACGGTTATTAAAGCTGAGACACGACGAAGATGGATAGAAACCTGGAATGCAACCCCTGAGAAAGACAGATGGCTTAAGTAACTCATCACTGATCCTGAGAGCTGGCTCACTAGAGAACACGGAGAACCTACTTTCTTCATTACACAAGCACTCACAGGTCATGGAGTCTTCAATGGTTTTCTCCACCGTATCCGCGTTTCTACCACCGACTGTTGCCCCTACTGCCCAGGGATTTTCGACTCCCCTGAGCACACTCTTTTTAATTGTTCTCAATTCTCAACGGATCAAACGGAATTGGAGAACAAGATAGGCGAACGTTTCATCGTAAACTTATTCCAGAAGCTAATCACCTGCTCTAAAGAGAACTGGTCATCGATTGGAAATTTCCTCAAATCAATCTTGACTGCTAAGAGGAAAACGCTCGACGAAATCGCCCTTTCCGATATATGGCAACCGGCAATTCCCGGAGTCGCAAATGGATCTTGAATCTTCCTTTTTAAAGGAAGTCCAGCCTTTCAATATCTAGGCTCCTATCTTTAATCTTTTTCTTTTTTGAGGCTTTTGTCCTTTTTGTCTTTCCCTTCTTTTTACATTTACCTTTCTTTCATTCATTGTATGAAATAGAATTCTTTGTACCGATTATTTTTATAGCGGCAAATAAACAAAAAAAAAAAATTCAGACCTGATTTTCTCGATATTGGCATGAGAAAATTTCGATTTTAAAAAGTCTCCTTACTCAGAAGATTGTAAGGAGCATCATACAAAAAAATATTGAGTGTTGACTCGCAACAACATTCTTGGTATTGTGTGCCGTGTCCTCAAGATGGAGCATTTTTATTCTTCAAAAACACAAAATATTTTTTTGTTATAATTTCAATTAGGCATGCCATCAAAACCCTTCAGACAAAAGATCTAAAGAAATTAATGCTTTTCTTGATCTGTAAAAACTACACTGGTACACTCCGGTACCACTAGGTTTGAGTGTTGATGGATGCAATTAATCCAACTTATCAATGAAGTCTTTCCAGATATACAGAATAGAAACTCAGATCTAGAAGACACAGTTTTATTCACTGGAATATCTGACCAATTTATGGATATTGTCGACAAAGTATAATCAAGGATCAAGAGGGCCAGACTGACCAGGAACCCAGCAAGAATAAAATTGGCTGCTCTATAATTTGTTTAATTATTATCAGACAATTATTTAACTAATTAAAAGTTTTTTAAATAATTAACTAATTAATAATTTAATAAACTTGTATCCTACCCGTTGGCTCAAATCAAAAGCCCCCTTCGTTCAATTCATTTGTGACTTCCAGCCTCGTAATAGACCAAAATCCATCGCTGGATTCATTAGAATGATAAGTTTTTTTCCAAAAATTTATTAGGGAAAAAGAAGAACGATGAGCTTTTGATGAAACAAAGGCAGCAGAATTACTTCTAGCCAGACCTTGATTTCATAAAGCTTTTTTTCTTTCAGCTGACGAGAATAAAAGGGCTTAGTGATTGATTATTACAGCAGCATAGTAAAGTGAATGTGTCCATTACTTAACTATCAAAGCTTATGGCCAGCGCAGAGTGGAAAATAACTATTCATGAAAATAATTGCCTTGAAGCTATTTCATCTACATTTATGAAACGTTTTCTCCTTCCTCCTTTCTTTTCTTTCCTTTTGCTTCCTTTCAAGACCACAAAAAATTTATTCTTAAAACCTTTAACCAAGCTTTAAGTTGCCCAATTTATGTTATGCATCTCACTTCATTAGAACTAGGTTGCGGACATTTATGGTACTGAAAATGTCATCATTGATGTCTTGCCTTGGATGTTCGATGATTAGTCAAAGGTCAAACATTGACAAAAAATTGAGCTCTTAAAAGCAAGTAGGTTATTTAACCATTGAAAGATTCCCCTATTAGATTCCTTGTTGTTACCTATCAAAAAAAAATAGTATGCAATATTCTTAGGTCATCCTTTGTATGACAGCAAAACTTACCTGCCAGGTGAAGCCATCACCTCTAGCTTTTTCAGATTCTAATTCTTTGCTGGATCGAGGAAAACTGTTCCTCCACAGAAGAAGCATCCTTGCTATCAAACCTCGAACGACAGGCACTCCTGGGGGGAAGAGAATGCTAAATTAAAACTTGAAAACTAGAAAATGAATTAGAATGTGTTGATGGGAGAAGAAAAAATAAATTTGATTTAAGTTCAAACTAATGATATATAACGTCCATATAGATTATGATGGTTACTGTGAGTCCCAAAGGCAATATGAGATGAGGATCTGTAAAATTGAATTGATGAATTTTAAACTGACCAAACTTCGAAAAACCTAAGGACTCTACCTGTAGACCCTGCAAAACGCCCCCCCCCCCCTTGCAAATTTTAACGGAACTCACAGCTTGTGTGACAAGAGGCTGCCTCTGGCCTCCGAATCTATCGTAAGTTTTGGCTGTCTTCAAATTGCAATGTTGCTATTTCTCAAAGTAATGATACATTTGCGCCTAGGATCTTTGAACGGTTTATCCATTGATTTATGATTTAATTTGACCTAGAATTAGTTTTTAAAAAGACAAAAGCTACTAACTTTGACCACTTACAATTAATTATCCTAAACTCATTTCCCGAGGTTGTAAATTGAATATAGTCAACCCACGTTCAGTCAAATGCTGTGTGAGAAATATATTTCATTAGGTTAAATTTTTGCAGGGTCACATCAAATTCTCATAAGGCTGACGTTAATAATATAATCTCAATTTTAATTGTGCGTAGAATAGCATTTGCTTCACTTCAATAATTTATTCCTTCCAGGGTTTTATCCCACTTGTCCTCAAATATTTTGATCAACTTATTACAAAACTAGAAGAGGGCGCTAATGAATATTATCTCATCTACAGTAAGAATCAGATAATTAGGGTGAATCAAACTCATCATCAGTGTTGTCAAACAACGAGAGAAAGTCCACATGCATCCTTGTAGACAGCGATGTGAGACAAACCAAAAGCTGCACAAAAATCTGCAGGGATTGCTATAGTGCAAAAAGATTAAAGAATCCTACCTATTTCAACCAAACACGGTTTAAATAGGTGTGCTGCGCTCTATTTACGCTGCGCTCAGACGTGACATTGACAATGTGATGAGAACAAGACAGACTATGTGGTCCCCAAATGGTTGAATGAACAAATTTACAAGTCCCCAAATATCATTTAAAGAGGCATTTTGAGAGGTGCATCCCAAACTTTGAAAATCTTCTGAAACATCCTATTCTGTTATACAACGAAAATCCTATCAGCAGTAGTTGAGTCTATTGTTAAGTGTTGTTCTGCAAGAAATTAAAATCTAAAAAACCTGCATTGAATCATTGTCAAATTCGATGATTTAATAGAAGACTTACCTAATGTCATCACAGCTCCAATAAGTAACCACCCGGCTTGAGTTCTAATCAATGATAATCGACTATTCTGGCTTGCGCTTCGCAACAACTCCTCCGCACAGTTGAAGATAATCTACAAAAATTTGAAGCAACAATTAGGAGACCCTTTGAAACTCTTCAACAAATGAAGAAAATGATTGGTATAACTAGGCGATTTACATGATCAGAATGATATGAGATTTGCGAGTTTTTGAACCACAGTTGCAGTAAAATGCTGGAATTTTCCACAATTTAACACTTTGGTGTTCAGCTGCTCTCTGTAATAAAATTCCTGCATGCTGCAGAATTTTGGGACTTGAATATTTGTCCACATGGAAAATTTCGCTAGAAACACCATGGTGTCATTGGTTTTCTCTGGAGCAAACTCCCAAGCTCAAAACAAGCTCTCAAAGTTGAGGCTGTAATGGAAGGGATCACCTATGTTATGGCGAGTCCCCCTCTACAGCCAGTCAAACTTTTAATAAACGGAGAGGGAGCAAATACATTGCATGGTTGCCCCTTGGTTTCAGGAATCTGAGGCTGGAACCATGGGGCCCTGCAAACATTGCTCGCTATCTGTGAATGAAGAATTTGATTCGAGTATACAGGTGGACTCTTACCATAACATGGGCGATCCTCTCCACTCCAGCTGGAACTTAGAAAGCTTTATTCAAGCTAGAGAGTTCATTTCAAATAATTCTTCAATACTCTGTATCATTAAGATTGTCATGAGAAATTTTCATACTGTCTGTGAACAGGAAGCATTCGCCAAAAACCGCAAAAAGCACTGATTTCGGTGCTTTTTTTAATTTTCCGCTTGTCAGAGCTTTAAATTTCGCTTTAATTAAAAAAAAAAAAAGCATTGAACCCATTTCATAGAACATTCAACGAGCTTTAACTTTGAAAATAACCAATTTTGCCGTCAGATCAACCCTTGTCAAGTCACAGACCATAATCCGCAAAACAGGCCGATTTTAAGCAATTTTTGCCAAATTTGGCAACTTTCCGGCAAAAAGTTTGTGAAAGATGGTTGAAGTTCGGATTCAGCGTCAAAAATTACACAGATTACCTAAGGATTAGTGCCGCCTGATGTTTTTGACGGCTAAAAAACCTATCTGACTAGACTTAACGGGCGCCGTTGCTCCAAAAAGCCCTTACAAAAATGGCCATATCTTGAGAAAAAAGAATTTCCATGCAAGTTACAATATATCGATGGATGCAAAATCAAACTAAATAGAGTCCTTTTGAGATATTTGCGAAATTGTAAAAATTGATTAATTTAAAAATGGAAAAATTGGCAACAATCCATGTTAAAATTAATACGACATAGAAAACATGGACATTTCTTTGAAAGGTGCAATTTTTAGAGAATTTTTGTTCAAACCGCGACTGTTTGGCTTAATTTTTATGCCCTTACCAGAATAGCCACGTTTTCAACTTGGCTACGCTGTAGCGAAGGAAAAATTTTTGGTGAACTTGCCGTTGCCGGAAAAAAAGTGTGTCTTGTAATAAAGAACAACATATCTAACTCGAGGAAATACCCATGAGGGGGGCAAAATCGCCGATTTTGAATGACCCCCCTTTACAATAAACAAATAAAAAATATCAACCCCCCTCCCCCCAGAAAACATTTTCGAAGGACGGCATAACTATTAAGAATGCCATAAGTGGAAGGGGATGTTCTAAGGAGGTCTTTAATATTGTTCATTTATTTATTATTTTTGACATTTTGTTTTAAACACAATAAAAAATGTAACTTGAAAAAAAAAGGGGAAATAAAATGGTGATTGTTGGGATACAAACTCATGACTTTGCGGCCACCAGGTGAGTGCCGTACTGCTTTGTCATTACAGCAGATACAGTGCACCGCATAACTTCAGTCGTAACTATCGTGCAGCTAATGATCAGGGGCTATTTCCAGACCATTTTCGAGGGGAGGGGGGCGGTTGGAGGCCCATTTGCTAATACGGAAAAAGCACCCATCAATCAACTGTACTTTAACTGCTATGCTCCACAGACCGCATCAAAATTGGAGGCAGCCACTTTCTGAGCCACCCCTGTGAAATGTAAGCTTACTTTTCCTTTATTGTGAGGAACTCCTAGAGAAGAAAGCTTGACTCCTCCTAAAACAGCAGCTAGAGCAGAACTGTATCCTGATACTGCTTCTGGAGATGTCCTTAGATTTTCTATGTTTTCCAAGCATCTGCAGAGATTCAATTAAAGACACTGGAATTAGTGAGATTACATTAAAGATAACTGAATGACATATAAACTCAATTAAAAGTATTATGACAGTATTGTGAAATAGATTACGTTTTGAGTTTTGAATCGCTAGATTGGCAAAAGTGATAAAACAAGTAAAATAATAACTAAAATTTCGAACCCTTTTGAGGAAATTATCACAGGCTTTAATTATATCAAAATTGAATTAATGTTTCAGAATTTCTGACAGGGGGAGGTCATGTGATATTCAACCTACATTTTCATTGGAGTGTGGGCAAAAGTTTCTTCTAAACGCCCTTGGCGATTTATTGTTTCATTCATTTATAAAATAAAAGATGAGTACCTATTACATTGATTGTTATTGATCAAATGAACACTGTTTAGCTATTTTAAGTGTTCAAAATAAAACTTTATTTTCTATTTTACTAGTATTTTCCTATTATTGATGGAGGGTGCATTGCCTCAAAGTCTGTATTACTTCATTTGCATCAATTATAATCACTTTTGTGTATGATTTAATTTAAATAAATCCTTAAAATGTTTGGTTAGATGATGCCTGACGTTAAGGATCACTAAAAAGAATGAGAATATCAGTACAACAAAGTCTCGTATCTCATCAAAATTTCAAACAGGACGAGTTAAAGACACCAATAATGATCAAAATCAACCCATGAAGTAGCTTTTACAGTTCAAAATAAAATCAATTGAGTGAAATCCTTTGATCCTGAAAAAATTCACACAATCAATGTTAAATCAAATCAGCCATTGTATGGAAACTTGTATGATTAGCAAACAATCAAAACTTCATTTTTCAAAACTTTCTGTCTCTTTTACAAAGAGGATCCTGCAAATCTGCCAAGCAGATATGGAACTTATGCATAAATACTTCTTACCGGCTCTAATGGTCTGGAAATAGAGGCTCCACTATTATTCAAATTAATGTTTCCATGCAAGTAACTACAGTAAATTATTAAAACGCATGTAAAGTGACGGATATACGTCAGCAGTAAAAATAAGAAATTTACCTCTTTACCTAATTTTTTCGACTTTTTTATACACCGGCCATGTTTTGCCTTTGTCAGTCTTCAATCACTAGAGGAATATTACATTTACGAAGATCATCCCAAAAGAAAGTTTACCCCTTTCATAACTCGAGAACTAAAAAAGATAAAGCAAATAGGTAAGAACAAGCTTCTCTCTTATATCCTCAGCTCTCTATCAAAACCAAGATTTTTAATTTTGGATCACTGGTTGCTGGAAAAATCGATTTTAACGTTAACAACTCCTGATGAGGTCCGACCACCAAACGACACGCTGCGCTATCCATCGTGCACACACTTTCTGCAATCCGAGATTTTTCGTTAAAATTTTAGCAACACTGGAGCGTCCAATTTCAAAACTTGTAGGCAAAAGATCACAAAATTTGTCGATTTTGTACCGGCGATCCTCTTCAACGATCTTTCCAGTCGCATTAATCGCAGCATCGTCTCCTAGAGCATGACTGGGACGTCCAGATCGTTTTTCGTTGTGCACATTTTTGCCCCCCTTTAGAAACTGATTCCGCCATTTACAGACCATTGCTTAGCTTATAGACGGACCACTGTATACTGCAGCTAACTTTTTACAAATAGCGACCCAAGTTTCGTGGCTTGCAACGAAAATACGAATGACAGCGCGGATTTCGTAATCGGCGACTTTTCCGATGACAACTTCGTATTAAAACGCACAATACTGATTTAAGGATCCACTGATTATGATGGAGCTGTTCTTGAGTTCTCCTTCCCCTTGCATTTTCACTGATTAATACTCAGAATGTGTGTTAGAATTTTGCACTTTTCTCATTAGAATTCCTGGTAAGAAGATATTAGAGATAACAGCGATGCGCGACAGCATGCAGGGCATTTCATATCAGCAAGCCGTTCAGTAGATGGATCTTGCCGGGAGTTGATCACGTGAAAATTAATTTTCTCGGCAACTAGTGATCAAATTTTAAAAATCTTGGTGTCTATAAAGAGGTGAGAATATAAGGAAGAAGCTTGTTTTTACCAATTTGATTTATCTTTTTTAATTTCCAAGATATGAAAGGGGTAACTAAATTTACTTTTAGAATGACCCTTGTAAAATAACTTCACTGGAGAATCAAAGGCAACAAAAAACCATGTCAAAGACTTTCAAGGGACAGAAATCAGTTTACCGATCTATCATAGGAGTGCACTGGCTAGGAATGGCAGCACAAATACATCTGAGACACCATGCTGCAGCCAGCCGAGCAGCCTGGCATGGATGGGACAAAACAGCATATGCTGCACCGAGCAAATCTCCACCTTCTGAAAAATAAAAAGTAAACTATGCATGACTCGATGATGAAGACCAAAAAAAGGCAAAACAGTTCTATCACCAAATTTCCCCTTTTTTGATGCATGCATGCTATACCTAAGTGAATGCTTCTCTTGGATTTGTCCGAAATTTACATATAGCGCGTGTGCAATTAGTGTCTTTTGGTGGATGGTGAGCAAGAAAGAAATTTAATTTTGTGTTACCACAACTACATATAACTGCATTTTTGAAAGAAATTCTGTATACTTGACAGTGTAACGTCGAAAAATTAAAACCAGTGTAGGTAAGAAGAAAGTTGTGAGTGATGCTATTAAACGCAGCAGAAGGATTTGTCTCCTTCCTTTAAATACAGGGTGGCCCAGACTTACCGTACCAGGCCTTTTTTTCGGTTATTTTGGGTCGTACGAAGTCCAGGATCGCGGGGATGAGTAGGAAATCGACCCCAAGGAATCCGAATTCCATGGTCTCAGAGCCCCCCTGGAGGCCCCTGGGGGGATAAAAGGGGGGTTCCTACTTCAAAAGTCAGTGATTATGTCAAAAGAGGTTGTTCCATCCCCCATTAGATTTGGCCCCCTATCAAATATAATCCATCTTTTCAGAAGTGATACAGTAGCATGCGAGACGTTCAAATATGGCGGTCATTTTGACTTAGGCCCCCCCAGAGAGGGGGGGCGGGGGGTCAAAGACAAAACCTTCAACTGCCTATAACTTTTGAACGAAAAATCTGATTGAGTTGAACTTTTTTTTAAATGAAAGATCTCAAAAAGATCTATCTGCTGATACCAAGAAAATTGAAAAAAAGTTAAATTTAATGCAAATTTTTAGCAATTTTTTAATTTTTTAGGGGACAAAATTTTCAATTTTGTCGTGTTTCGGCACCGCGCAATGACTCCACTAAAACAAAAACCAGTTTTTTTAGATTCTACACTCAATTTCCTGTAAGATGCAAAAAACCGCATCTTGGGGAAACGTTTAGATCGCGAGCTATGGCTCGTCAAAGTTGGCCCCGCGCTGAGCGCGCGCCCCCTGCGCTGTTCGCATATCCTCTACGCGTCTGCCACCGATCCTGTTGCCCCTCCTCCCCCTTCCTAAATGCAAATTAACATTCTACTACCCAGCTTTCGTATATATCTGCGTTATAGGTACGTGAAAATCTCAGCAAGTTCGTGATTTCCAGTGGAATTGATGCTTTATTTCGCTCCTCCCCCCCCCCCCCCAACCCGGCCACTGGCACTGAAGTGTGCCCCTGCCTACAAGTTGTAATAGTTTTTTCTTGTGTCTAACTGGAGGTATTTGTTTTCTAGATTACAGGCTAAGATGAACAGAATAGCGCAAAAAACAATAGCGAGACTGAGAGAATGCGTTCCTTCAATTGCGATTTTGGTATTCAAGACTAGCTTTTTATTTAATTTCTTTAAGAATACTATCCGGGATTTTCTTTTGAAATCTCCAATCGAAGGCTAGGGTTATTTTGTGTTTTACACCCCATACTAAATAAACTGTTGAAATCGTTCTCTATGTTTATGAAACATTTGAAAATGATCCATCATTTCAGTCAGAAATGGACCGCGTTTAACAGAAAGGAACTAAGCCACATCAGCTACATATACAGGCTAAGATGAACAGAATAGGTATAAAAATAGTAATTTATTGAGTGAATTGAAAGCAGTTACACAAGGATACACACAGGTTACACAAGGAGGTTGGGAGGTGGGATAAAAATTACCTCAATTCGATCTCGTAGTCACAGGGTGCTACATCAGCAAAAACATGTAACAAGAAACTTTTTATTTCTTTTTCGCACAATATTTGGAGCACAGTGGCCGGGTTGGGGGGGGGGGGGGAGGGGGAGGAGCGAAATAAAGCATCAATTCCACTGGAAATCACGAACTTGCTGAGATTTTCACGTACCTATAACGCAGATATATACGAAAGCTGGGTAGTAGAATGTTAATTTGCATTTAGGAAGGGGGAGGAGGGGCAACAGGATCGGTGGCAGACGCGTAGAGGATATGCGAACAGCGCAGGGGGCGCGCGCTCAGCGCGGGGCCAACTTTGACGAGCCATAGCTCGCGATCTAAACGTTTCCCCAAGATGCGGTTTTTTGCATCTTACAGGAAATTGAGTGTAGAATCTAAAAAACTGGTTTTTGTTTTAGTGGAGTCATTGCGCGGTGCCGAAACACGACAAAATTGAAAATTTTGTCCCCTAAAAAATTAAAAAATTGCTAAAAATTTGCATTAAATTTAACTTTTTTTCAATTTTCTTGGTATCAGCAGATAGATCTTTTTGAGATCTTTCATTTAAAAAAAAGTTCAACTCAATCAGATTTTTCGTTCAAAAGTTATAGGCAGTTGAAGGTTTTGTCTTTGACCCCCCCCCCCCCTCTCTGGGGGGGCCTAAGTCAAAATGACCGCCATATTTGAACGTCTCGCATGCTACTGTATCACTTCTGAAAAGATGGATCATATTTGATAGGGGGCCAAATCTAATGGGGGATGGAACAACCTCTTTTGAAATTATTTCATTGGAATCAGAACAAATGGAAATGTTTAACTTAAATCGACACCAAGAAATCCAAAATCGGCCCATCCGTGTCCAAAATACCGACGACCCCTACAGGTGGGGGACAGAGCCCCCTTTAAAAAAATTCAAGTTCGTTAAATTGACGTAAAAACTCGGAAAAAATGTGAATTCATGGGTAATTGACCCCAAGGAATCCAAATTTGAGGGTCCCGATGTCCTCAGAGACTTTTCTGATGGGGCACAAGGGGACTCTGAACTTTTAAATTTAACCGGTGTGGAGGTACCCCTGTGCCCCATCAGAAAAGTCTCTGAGGACAACGGGACACTCAAATTTGGATTTCTTGGGGTCGATTACCCGTGAATACACATTTTCCCGAGTCTCCACGTCACTTTAACTATTTTGAATTTCTTTGAAAGGGGCTCTGTCCCCCACCTTGAGCGGTCGGTATTTTGGAACCGAATGGGCCGATTTTGGATTTTTTGGTGTCGATTTAAGCTAAAAATTTCCATATGGTCTGATTCCAATGAAATAATTTCAAAGTTTTGACATTAACCCTGACTTTAGAAGTACCAAACCCCTCTTTTACCCCCCAAGGACCGCCAGGAGGGCTCTGGGACCATGAAATTCGGATTTCTTGGGTCGATTCCCTATTAGACCGCGCAATCCTGGACTTCGTAAGACCCAAAGTAACCGAAAAAAAGGCCTGGTGCGGTAGGTGTGGGCCACCCTGTATATGTAAATTAGAGTAACGCAGTGTTCCTTTGGATTTTTTCTCTTTTTTACCACGATTTGTTTAAGGGATTTTGCCATGTTCAAACCACATAGTTTGCATATATATTGCGTTTGCTGCCAATTTAAAGCTGCTTTAAAGAGATTTCTGAGGAACAAGAGGAACAAATTCCAACACTGCTTTAAGTACATACTCAAAAATATGTCTTTTAGTGTACCGTGCTATTTTTTCAGTGCTGTACTTTTCTGACAAGAAAGGCTTACTTCAGTTTCACTTACTTGCATTTTGATCCAAAAGAATATTGCTGGCAGTTGTCCCTAGACTAAAAATCAAACATGACATTTCATGGAGTGCACAAACTAGCAAATGTTGGCTAAAAAGGGTTTCCTGATTACAATCCTTGGCATTTTCTGGGTTAAAGTCTGGAAAAAAATATACGAAAATAAAATTCACTTAAAACTTATTTACTAATAAGAACAACCCTACAATATAGCAGAATTCAATGAAAAATTGAAAAAAGAAACTTCCAAGAAAACTTAATACATTGATTGTCATGCCAATGCATACGGACTGACAGTTACCGGACCAGTGAGGCTACAGAAACTTACAAAGAACATGCACAGGACACTGGTAATTTAGAAATCTCGATGGCATGACAGTTGTGTGCTCTCCAATGTACCATTGTAACAATCAATTATACTGCCGGCCAACAGATAGTTTTAAATCGATTTGTTATGAAAATGAAACTTTCTAATGGCCTATTCTCAGATAACTGGAGCTCAGAGGAGGATTTTTCAGGATTCCATACGTAATTTTTTCAATGGTGACGAGGGGACCCCCCATGGAAGTAGGACAAACTTCAAACTCTCACCCCTATTGGCACCCATGTGCGACTTCATACGCAGTTAATAGCATGAATTGAAAATAAAAAAGTACCAAAATTACTTTGAAAGATGTAGGAACTTACCAATGGTCAACATTTGTTTTGTAACAATGTGAGCTAACTCTTTACAAGCGGATGTCTGAGCTTTCTCGCCCAACATGCGACCTAGCGTGCTGCGAAGAATGAAACTGATACATTTGCGTGAATATACAGCATCGACGTGAGAAGAGGCAGCTTTCGGGTTGGCAACAACATCTAGTATATGATTCAGCAAACTACTTAAATTCCGTTCCAGCCATGTGCTCCCCAGAGTTTGAACGAACGACACATATGCCTGAAATAAAGGGTAATTAAATTGGTTGAATCAAGATAGCACAATTAGAACCAAAATGGTTTTCATGATAGATCGTAGTTTTGAGAGTATGATTGATGTGCTGCACGTTGCTGACAAGTTGACGCTTAAGATTGCGTAATTTTACATGACAGAGTAAAATTTTCTTTGATAACTATAATGGAGTCCAAGAAAGGCAATTTTGGGTAAACGGCTAAATTTAACAAACGGAATGAAAAAAATTGGCGACGAATTGCCGAAAAGTCATATCTTGTAGATACAAGAGTGCAAAAAAACTGTGCACACCTGCAGAGGCTCAATATAAAAAAAATGCTTGACATAGTCAGAAGTTCCTGGTAGTTTTCCAGATGGAATCAAATATCCTGATGTTTTCCCGTTTTTACTGACTGAAGGGACTCTAGTTGTCATGAAGTTCATCAATAGCACAAAGCCAAAAAATAAGCGATTCGGCCATGTAGAAGCCACACTCTTCGCGATTGGGAAAGCGTCATTAAGAAGGAATGCGGAAGCTAAATCAGGAGGGATGGCAGGGCAGAGGGGGGTTGAGAACAACATGCGGTAAGATGGGATGCCATTCATTTTGGAATAAGGGAGAAGAGATGAGCCTCTTGTCGTGTCAGTCATATTTAAAACAGACTCAACAGATGCAGGAGAAGGAAAGGATGCGGTATTCGAACCAGCAGACTGATTTTTGAAATTGACAGACATAGCGATGGAAAAAGAAAACATAGGGAGTATGGAGCGATCCTATTGGTTGAAATGGGTGGTTCCTATGGGCTTATGGGTCTATTGCCTCCCTACTTTGTCCATTGCAATCGTCGGCTTCCAAATAGGCTCCCTCCAAATCCCTTTTGTCTGCTATGTCGTAAGCTTTCCCTATCAAATTCAATTATCGGCCAGCAGTCAAGCCTATGATAGAGTGTCTGCAGACTGCAGGAAAAAATTCTTGGACTTTTCCAGGTTTTCTCTCACCAAAATAATTAAAACTTCCTAACTTCTCTCATTGAAAATTTGCATACATGGAACTGAAAATGAAATATTTTGGGCATGAATGTCACTGTAAATCATAAAAACATGCGAAACTTTTTCCTTCAGAAATTAATCATTCGGTAGAGCACTAAACACCAAACAATGTAAGCACCAAAGTACATACTTCCTCATTAAAATTTCTCAGGATTTTTTAAATTTTATCCCACCTAGTTATTTCCCTTTTTGGGTTTACCCTTAGGTTTTTCCCCCATCTAGTATAATGTACATAAATATACAGTTCTGACACCCCTCAAAAGTCTTTAATTTTAATGTATATGTTGTAGACAAATCCCGTAATTTGGACACATCGCGATCTGTCTAGACAAATCCAGAATTTGAAAAATAGATCGGGATTTGTCCAGACACATTGCGAAGTGGCCGGACACTTCGCGATCTGTCTTCCGACTCTTTGGACAAATCGGTAGAGCCGGTGAACCGGTGAATGGGTGAACCGGGGCGAGAAGTGCGTAAGAGAAAGAAGTGCGTGCCAGAAAGTACTGGCACGCCTCAAAATGCTGCTGATTCTCAGAACATTAATGAAGCGCCTGAAGATAATGATGCAGAAGCTACACAACCGTCAACCTCTCATGTGAACATTCAAAACTGGCATCAAAGAATAAAAAGGGCAAGATATAAAGCTAAATCTGGTCTAGAAAGTCAAGCAAAGAAGATGAAGTCCGCAAGTAAAAAAAAATTCCAACCCCTGACAGTTGGCCCTAACGTGAAAATTCCGGTTCCTTCTGTTGACCGAGGAAAAGTGGATGCTAGTAATGTAATTGGTGTGATCCTAAGTGTCAACGATGGTTTCTATAAAATTGGTACAAAGCAAGGCCAAATTAACTCTTTGTTCTCCCGTAACCTTTCGTATTTCTTTCGATATTACTTTTAACGATTTGTCCAAAGAGTCGGAAGACAGATCAAGAAGTGTCCGGCCACTTCGCGATGTGCCTGGACAAATCCCGATCTATTTTTCAAAGTCTGGATTTGTCTAAACGGCGCTAGACAAATCGCGATATGACTGGACAAATCGCGATTTGTCTAGACATATCGCGATGTGTCCAAATTACGGGATTTGTCTACAACATATATAATTAGTTTCCATCACCTTAGGCATATTGGCACAATATTTTAATTTTGGAGTTGTTGCTAATAATGATAAGAATCTACCATTCGCAAGGGATTCGAGCGGTAGAATCCACTGAAAAGTTGGGGAGGGGTCACTGATTAAACTCGATCACCTATAAACCCATATTGCTAAAACGTATAGTCTGGGTTTCTGCCTGCATGGGAAACACAAGCATCGCAGTTAGAAACAGTGCTCTGTGTTTCCTGTCCAGACAACAGCTCAGCTGAAAATTGCAAGGATGAGGCAAAATGATGCTCCTCAGTTCTCCTGTGAAAAGCAGGGTGTTTGTAAGGCCCTGATTGGCCCAGAGGATTGGGCCGCAAGAGAAAAGGGAAGCTAAAGCGACTCTACTCGCGATTTCCAGAAAATCTCTAAAATAAGTCTTGTCTTACCTCACCAGCAATCCTGGCCAGGCCGCGATCAGCCCGCCACGCCGTGAACTAAGCGAACTCGGCGCGGGAGCCGCGTGTAGGTTTGAGAGTGTGTTTCGAGTGTCTTTCTGATAGTATTTCATTTGTTGTTATTATTTAAAGTCTGGAAGAGAGGATTCCGTCGAAATTTTAGAATAAAAGTGTCCGTAGAAACCCTAGTAGCAACGCGTAGTTCGTTTCGTCAAAAGTGCCATACCTACCCTTCCTTCAGAAGAGCAGAGGAAGGCTCCTCGCCTTTCTGCGTATAAATAAATTTTATACTTCTTGGTCTTTTTGTCGCCCCTTTTGCTGCTTAGTGTTTTTTCGCCCGTTCCATACTTAATGTTACTTGTAAAAGTTTATAAAATAAAATTGTAGATATACGTCAAAATTTCACTTAGAACACGATTTGTCCGACGAAGATTACTGAAAATAATTCCCAATGAAGGTACCAACGTCTTTCTATGCATAAATTCAAACTTTCCCCTTTTAGAAGAAACAATAATCTACTCGAGTTAGATCACACGCTAAACATTACCAAAATAGCCTCTGCAGTAAGAAAATACGACAACCTCAATATCGACGCTGCAGCTCAGTTCCTGAATGTTGTTTACATTTTTAACACCTGGGAGGGAGATGAAAGCTGCTAATTGAGAGGCCTGCCAAAACTGTTGTAGTGCGCGATTTGATTCAAGCAGACAATTGTTTTTCTTGTGAATGGGAAATTCAAATTGTAACCAATGCTAAATAAAAAAGTTAATACCTTTGTTGGATGAGAATTTCAGTAATTTTCGTTTTACATGAAATTTTTAGGAAGAAACAGAAGTATATCAGAGTATTTCAATTCATACCTTGTCCAGGGGTCCATTCCTTTAAAATTATAGAATTATTCGATCCTCTATTCAATTTCTAGAGTATAACTCAGAAAAATGAACCTTAGAACCAGACTGTGACTCACTATAAGCTTGATTATGTGGATCATGTGTTCAGATTTCAAAATTCGAGATCTATCAGGATTCCGGTCTTTTTCATCAAACTTTACGATTTTTCCCTCATTGATCTGACCTGATGATATTCTCTGTTTTCCAGACCTGTAGTTACCCTGCTAAAAGCACCGAACTGTGCTTGATGTCCGGACGAAAACTTACAACAGTTGGAATGTTCAATCAAAGTATTTTGGCTCCTATATGGCAGAATCACCAAATTTTTTTGGGCTGATCTAATGATGACCTTTATGTTAACCTATTGAATATTAAGGTTTAATAATACATGAGTCACTTATGCTATTTTTCCAAAAAGCATGTTACTATATGGAAATAAAAGTGAGCGTCACGTTCATTTCTCGAAAGTTTTTTCGCCGGAAATTATGTGAAAAATTAAAGAATTTTGAGTCCGCAATAGGTCCAGAAATGAAAAGTTTGTGGGTTCAAAAAGATAAAAAGACCAAAACTTTATAAGTCTAAATTTGGAAAAATGCCAAACATGTATGGGTCCCCAAAAAATTAAAGATCAATTGATGCATCAAAGCCTTTGAAGATCACTCATATGATCAATACATCAAAATTTGATCAATTCTATCTACATATATCCAAAAATATGTAAATTTTTCCCCCCACATAAAAGAGATAGATGAATGTCAGGAGTCCTCACTTAGAAGGAAAAAAAAATGTTCTAGCTTGAAGCGGGTTACATACATGAGTTACGCCAACGCGAACTTCTCTGTTGACAGTTGAACTCCCTTTGATTATTTCTCCAGTGCCTTTTAGGAAACCAGTTCCTCCACGTAGGAATCCAGACATTAATAGATTGAGGGCATCATCCAAGGAAGTGGCCTTCACGTTTTTATTTTGAGAGCCTGGGTAATAAACCGAACTAAAGAATGAAGCACAAAGAGTTGGACCACCAAAAAAGGTGTATAATGAAATTTAACATACATGTAAAAATTTAATAACTTTCGTGACATAAATTTGCCGATCATATATTGAATTAAGTCTTGTTTCCGCTTCAGCAACACCAAAACTCGTCAAAAAACCGTAAGAGCAAGCATGGTGGGAAACGATGTCAACATGATTCCATCCGAGAACATCATCATTGCGATGCTGATTTTGGGCAAACTATTCGTTGTTGGAGAATCATCAAGATTCGTTTGGAGACCCGCACAAGATAATTGATCAAATAAAAACTGTAAAACTCACTTGCACGTAAAAATTAGTTAAATTGCGGACGCGTTTCGCCAGCTCGAAACTCCGGCATCCTCAGTGCGACTGGTTCCCTGGCCCGCGCCGCGGCGGTCACTATAATTTTCCTTCGCACCTCGCCTATTAATGGTCCTGAACAGGGGATTAATGATACCGCTCAGATTTTGGTTGAAATTTTTAGGGTGTTTAAAGATAAAGATATTTTCCCAAGTTGTTAGATCTTGCTTTTTATTAATTTCTTTAAGGATTGAAGGATTCGTGTTTACTTCATGGTTTTCTTTCCAAACATGTGCTGCCACTGCCGACCTTTCAATCTCTTTTTTCTTGATGCAATTTGAATGTTCTTTGCCCCTAATTTTCAGCGATCTAATCGTTTGACCGATATAGACCTTGTCGCAATTTTTACAGTCTATTTTATAAATGCCGGATTTCTCGCAGTCGTCTGTGTCCATATTGTCTATGTTTTCACTGAAACATTTTCCCACATTAAATTTGTTATATAAAGCCAAGGTGATATCATATTTTTTTAATATTCGCTCAAATTTCAATAAAAAAATTAAAAAAGAAAAGATCTTTATCTAAAAAATAAATATCTTTATCTTTGAACACCCTAAAAATTTCAACCACGATCTGAGCGGTATCAACAATCCCCTGTTCAGGACCGACAATAGGCGCATTCGGTGTTGATCATTCGAGCGGTGCGGTCGTGCTCTCGCCGGAGAAAAGTTAGCGAAAATTCGCGAATGTTTTGACTTTCGTATCGTGAACGTAAACGGGCAAAGTCCGCTCATCACGGTCGGTCAGCACGCGCAAGGGGCGGATTCCGTGCATAGCAGCGCGTAAACAAGTGCGGTGATATCTTATATCGAGTTCGCATCAACTAAGCAAACACAATGTTGCGTTATTGGAAAGACAGTCGGTTCATCGGCTGTGAAAAGGAAGACTGGCTCTCCCCAGAGCGAGTCCGTTGAAAACTCAAACACCTACAGCGATGCAAAATGCTGAAAATATAAACCCCTTTCAGAAGAGTTCGATTCTTTCAAGATTGCCTCCTGGGATACCAGGGGAAAGCAAGCCCGAGAATAATGCTGAAGCTGGCGCACAACCCCTTCCGGACAGTGATAGCGGTTCGAATAAGGGGGAGGTAAAGATCAAAAAAGTAGCACAAGCAATCCTAACCACAGACCCTGAAAAAGTCAAGGGAGACCCTGCACTAAATGAAACGAAAAAATTGTTTGTTCTGCAGTCGATTTCTGTTGTTAAGTCGCTGCACAGTGAAAATGTCCTTGCAAAGAATTTTATTCAAGAGCAAAAGGCCCTCATGGATAAAATACAAAGTGATAGTAAAGCGATGCTGGCCGAAATTAAGGAGATTAAACTAAATAAGCCGCAACCTCAAGTGGACGACGGCTCTAAAAATAAGGGGAAGACATTCACGGCTGTCAACAAGGAAATTCCCCAACAAAACAGCGGGAAATTTGGAGCCCTGCTGCTAGATGCGGAAACGGATGATGATTCTTCATCAGGTGACTGGCCGAACTACAATTCAGATCCGGTGTATCAAAACAACTGAAGGACGGCGGCAAAGAAAGTTAAAAAAATTACAAAGAGGAAAAGGAAGCAAGATAAATACAGCCCGGACTCCAAAGACGCCTCTGGAAGTGGAGCAGACGTCCAAGCTACACAGGATAAGTCGAACAACTCTAAGTCTAGAGATAAGTCTAATACGTCTAATCCTAATGATAGGTCCCCAAAAATTCTAATTCTACCACCCCCTCCCATTAAAGTGGTAGGAATTAAAGACCATCAGGCGATTAAGCGATTCCTCAAAGAAGCGTCTGATAAAGATGAGTATGTTCTAAAAATTTAGGTAGTGAAACCTGGAAAGTAAAACCCTCTAACGATGAAACTTTCAGAAATATCTCTGAAAAACTAAACGAAAGAGAATAACAATGGTATTCTCACTCCAATAAAAACACTCGCAACATCGAAGTTTTATGCAAAGGTCTCCCCCCCCCCTCCATACCTGAAGATGAAATTGTCTCTGATCTCCTTTCCAAAAATTTCAAAATTAAATCAGCCGTTTGCATGAGAAAAAGAGTCGAGAAACAACAGAAAAAAAATGAAAAAACAATTATCCCTATGGATGTTGATCCTCAATCTGCTACCCCCCCTCCCTTTCGGGCACAACATCTGAAAATCAAACCACAAATGCTAAACCTAACAAGGAATTCGAACTCATAAGAATACTAGTTCATCAACTTGATTTTGACCATTCAGAATCAATAGAAAACATCTATAAGATCAAAGCAATTGCTTTTACTATTGTTCAAATAGAGCCAATGAAGATAGATAATAAGATAGTTCCACAGAGCAAAAAATGCCAGTGTTTTTCGCATACTGCCAACTTTGGCAGAAAAAATCCACGGTGTGTCAAAGGCGCAGGCAAACATTTATCTCCTGAGTGTCCTTTTAAAGGTCGGATCTTAAATCCAAAATGCGTAAATTGTGGAGCGATCGGTCATCCCGCGAGTTATCGCGGATGACCCTTTGCGAAAGAATTCCAAGTTGCCCGAAAAAAGCAACTCCAAGCTAAGAAAAATTCCCCTGATCAAAAAAGTTTTCCGAAACTAGGGAGAAATATAGCAACTCATGCTCCTCCAAAGAAATTAGATAGGACTTTTGCTCACGCATTATCAGGCAATACAGCTAATCTGGCGACACAGGGCGCAGGAGACAGTTCTGCTGCTCTGATCGGTGTCTTATTACAAACAATAGAAACTTTGAACGCTCAGCTCAGAGTTCTCACCGAGAAAGTGAGTAAACTTTAAGTTAACCAGAAAAGATAAATAATTTCATTCTCCCAAAATAGGTGACAATGATTCATTTGACAACCCTTTAATACCTTCACAGGAAATCGAAGAAATGAGTGATTTACTGAATTTGAATAATCGTGATTCATCTACTACTGACTCTCTGTATAAAAATGTAAATGAAAATGTCTTCTTGCCTTGCGTTAAAAATGACTCATTACTTGTTCCAGAGCAGGATGATGAGTGTATAGATTACGATGATGTGGTGCGATTGCAACCACGACCAAGCAACAACAAATCATTAAATTTCATAGCTTGGAACTGTGGCGGTCTGACCCGAGTGAAGGCCGAGGAATTCAATGTCAGGCTAAGGGATTTCAATGTGGACATAGCCCTCCTGTCGGAGACCTGGTTCACCACAAACGATTACAAAAGGTACTTTGCAGGTTACAGGATGTACAATGCTCTTCATCCGGCTAATAAGCACAGGGGTGGTTCATCCATCCTTATAAAAGAAAATATAAAACATAATTTAATCAAGATCATTGAAACCCCTGTTTTTCAAGTTGTTGTCATCAGCATACATACTGAGATAGGAAACTTCAACGTGGCATCATTGTACACTCATCCTCACAATGTTATCTCATCTGTCGAATACTCTGAATTTCTTGGTAAGCTGGGATCCTCATATCTTGTGGGAGGCGATTTTAACACAAAGAGTCCCTATTGGGGTTCTAGAGCAACCAACCCTAAAGGAGATTCACTTTATGAAGCCGTCAAATCAGTTGACGGAAATTTTATTTCTCCGGGCAAACCTACAAATTATCCCTATGATCAAAATCATCAACCCGATATAATAGACTTCTTTATTTTAAAAATTTAGAACTTATAGATAAGACCACATGTGACATTTTATCACCCCCAAAAAGTGGGCACGCAAGAGTAATTTTATCCATATTTACCAACCCCTTTCTGGCTGACCGTCCCCCAACCATCTACTCAAAAAGAACAATTTGGAACTCATTCAGAGAAGAATTAGACAGTTTAATCTTAAACAACGTTAAAATCGCCACCCCAGAGGACATTGATAAAGAGACTGAGCTGCTGGTGGAGCAAATCGTGTCTTGTGCCAAAAACAACACTCCAGTCGCCATTAACAACGCAAGGCCATACGCCATACCTAGACATCTTTTGAGATTAATCCGTTTGAAAAGATAAGCCCAAAGATCCTTTAATAAAACACAGGATCCAACCGACAGCACACATTTTAATAGATTAAACAAACTGGTCAAAAAACACACCCAGGAATTCCTGAATAAAAAATTTGAGAAATTCATTCAATCCTTATCGGCAAAGGCAGATAAGGATTACTCACTATGAGCTGCCACTAAATATCTAAAAAGACCCAAACAGCTCAAATTTCCAATTAAAAAGTCCGATGGGTCATGGGCCAATTCGGACTTTGAAAAAGCTGAAGTGTTGGCAGATCATTTTGAGACGGTTTTTCTGCCTCATAATGATATAGAATCAATACCTACAGTAGATAAAAACTTCTCCAGCAGTTCCGAGTCGGGACCTCAAGAACAATGATCTGTGTCCACATTGAAACCCCAAAAAGTCAAGAAAATACCACCAATTAAAATCAAATCAATTTCTCCATCAGAGATAATAAAAGAGATCAAAGGCAAAATCAAAGCCAAAAAAGCCCCTGGCTTTGATAGAATCTCAGGATTAATTCTTAAAAATCTACCTAACCGCGCAGTAATGAAATTGGTTGCCACTTTTAATGCGATAATTTGGTGTAAATACATTCCAGAGCAATGGAAAAAAGCTGAAATTTTCGTTCTTTTAAAACCAGACAAGAATCTAACAGATGCAGCCTCATACAGATCGATTTCGTTGTTGCCGGTTATAGGTAAACTTTGTGAAAGATTATATATTAAAAGGTTAAATGAAATAGTTAAAAAAAAAACTTAATAATTGGCGCGCAATTTGGCTTTAGAGCGCAGCACTCTACCATTGATCAGTTACACAGAGTGACAAAATTTATAGAGGACTCCCTCGAAAATGAAGAATTTTGTGTGGTGGTTTTCCTAGACGTAGCGACAGAGTCTGGCACGAGCGTCTCATTGAAAAACTTTATAAAATGCTTCCATGTAACCTTGTGGAGCTTCTACCTTCCTTTCTAAATGGTAAACAGTTTAGAATTCTTTATGAGAACACTACGTTAGGTTTCAGACAGATAAGGGCGGGAGTTCCACAGGGTCCCTGTCTTTCCCCTCTTTTCTATTCCCTTTTCACCACGGACATCCCAGTCTGGGAGAGGGGGGAAACTGGGAGTTTATGCTGATGATACCCTCGTGCTAGCCTCGTCCAAGAGCTACAGAGAGGCACGTCATAATGTCCAATCTCATCTTAATAAGATAAACAGATGGACAATTAAAAACAAAACAAAACTAAATGCTTCTAAATCTGTTGAAGTCGTTTTCACGAATAGACCTTTCACCCACATTCCTCTTATGTTAGGTGAAAACAAAATCCCTTTCGATAAAGTTTCTAAATATTTAGGTCTACACTTGGATTCGAAGCTCAAATGGGGTACACACAAAAAGAAAAAGGTTGCTCAATTGCACCTGAAAGAGCCTCGCCAAAAAGTGGTGTTTTTTAGCCCCTTTTTTTATACCCGAGTTGGTCAACCGGACAGCGCTCAAATGAAAGCCTATGGTAAGGCAAACATCCATGCAAAGTTTCAACTTGAAGTGACCCCTGGTTTAGGCTGTACAGCGTTGCCAATTTTCCAGTTTCATGTGCTAAAATCAAGGATATTGGACTATTAGTCCGGTGCATAAGTAGACTATTATACCCAAGTTGGTCAACGGGACAGGGCTCAAACGAAAGCATATGGTAAGGCAAACTTCCAGGAAAACTTTCAACTAGAAGTGAAACCTCGTTTAGGCTGTACAGCGTTGCCAATTATCCATTTTTATGCGCTAAACTCACGAAATACTGAATCGTCATGGTTCAACAGACTATTATACCCGAGTTGGTCAACGACACAAGGCTCAAACGAAAGCTTCCGGTAAGGCAAACTTCTGGGAAAAGTTTCAACTTGAAGTGAAACCTCGTTTAGGCTGTACAGCGTTGCCAATTTTCCATTTTTATGCGCTAAACTCACGAAATACTGAATCGTCATGGTTCAACAGACTATTATACCCGAGTTGGTCAACGAGACAAGGCTCAAACGAAAGCTTATGGTAAGGCAAACTTCCGGGAAAAGGTTCAACTTGAAGTGAAACCTCGTTTAGGCTGTACAGCGTTGCCAATTTTCCATTTTTATGCGCTAAACTCACGAAATACTGAATCATCATGGTTCAACAGACTATTATACCCGAGTTGGTCAACGACACAAGGCTCAAACGAAAGCTTATGGTAAGGCAAACTTCTGGGAAAAGTTTCAACTTGAAGTGAAACCTCGTTTAGGCTGTACAGCGTCGCCAATTTTCCATTTTTATGCGCTAAACTCACGAAATACTGAATCATCATGGTTCAACAGACTATTATACCCGAGTTGGTCAACGACACAAGGCTCAAACGAAAGCTTATGGTAAGGCAAACTTCTGGGAAAAGTTTCAACTTGAAGTGAAACCTCGTTTAGGCTGTACAGCGTCGCCAATTTTCCATTTTTATGCGCTAAACTCACGAAATACTGAATCATCATGGTTCAACAGACTATTATACCCGAGTTGGTCAACGAGACAGGGCTCAAAAGAAAGCCTTTGGTAAGGCAAACTTCCAGGAAAAGTTTCAACTTGAAGTGAAACCTCGTTTAGGCTGTACAGCGTTGCCAATTTTCCATTTTTATGCGCTAAACTCACGAAATACTGAATCGTCATGGTTCAACAGACTATTATACCCGAGTTGGTCAACGACACAAGGCTCAAACGAAAGCTTATGGTAAGGCAAACTTCTGGGAAAAGTTTCAACTTGAAGTGAAACCTCGTTTAGGCTGTACAGCGTTGCCAATTTTCCATTTTTATGCGCTAAACGCACGAAATACTGAAGCATTGCGTTCGGAATTCAATTTTCTCCGTCTGTAGCGTTCATTTACTATCGAGTCGTAATGTTTAGCTCATACTCATCAAAGTTACAGCCCATGAAGGTACGTTTTCCCCCAAAAATCTCGGAAAACCCCTAATTTTATGTTAAAAAAATTAATAATAAATTGGCAACACTGCTTCGAAAAGTTTACGATGGCCTTTAGTTGCGCTTCTATTCGATCTCAGGGTAGTATTCAGCTCGTAGACCGATGAACTAGTTTGTTTAATTATGATGCATTGGACTATTAGTCCCGAATTTCTTCATTTTGGCATATAAAAATGGAAAATTGGCAACGCTGTACAGCCTAAACGAGGTTTCACTTCAAGTTGAACCTTTTCCCGGAAGTTTGCCTTACCATAAGCTTTCGTTTGAGCCTTGTCTCGTTGACCAACTCGGGTATACTAGTCTGTTGAACCATGATGATTCAGTATTTCGTGAGTTTAGAGCATAAAAATGGAAAATTGGCAACGCTGTACAGCCTAAACGAGGTTTCACTTCAAGTTGAACCTTTTCCCGGAAGTTTGCCTTACCATAAGCTTTCGTTTGAGCCTTGTCTCGTTGACCAACTCGGGTATAATAGTCTGTTGAACCATGATGATTCAGTATTTCGTGAGTTTAGAGCATAAAAATGGAAAATTGGCAACGCTGTACAGCCTAAACGAGGTTTCACTTCAAGTTGAAACTTTTCCTGGAAGTTTGCCTTACCATAAGCTTTCGTTTGAGCCTTGTCTCGTTGACCAACTCGGGTATAATAGTCTGTTGAACCATGATGATTCAGTATTTTGTGAGTTTAGCGCATAAAAATGGAAAATTGGCAACGCTGTACAGCCTAAACGAGGTTTCACTTCAAGTTGAAACTTTTCCCAAAAGTTTGCCTTACCGGAAGCTTTCGTTTGAGCCTTGTGTCGTTGACCAACTCGGGTATAATAGTCTGTTGAACGATGACGATTCAGTATTTCGTGAGTTTAGCGCATAAAAATGGAAAATTGGCAACGCTGTACAGCCTAAACGAGGTTTCACTTCAAGTTGAAACTTTTCCTAGAAGTTTGCCTTACCATAAACTTTCGTTTGAGCCCTGTCCCGATGACCAACTTGGGTATAATAGTCTACTTATGCACCGGACTAATAGTCCAATATCCTTGATTTTAGCACATGAAACTGGAAAATTGGCAACGCTCTACAGCCTAAACCAGGGGTCACTTCAAGTTGAAACTTTGCATGAAAGTTTGCCTTACCATAGGCTTTCATTTGAGCGCCGTCCGGTTCACCAACTCGGGTATAAAAAAAAGGGGCTAAACTTGGCGAGGCTCTTTGCCAATATGCAGTGGCTTTTAGGCCGCAAATCACGGTTATCCCTTAAATTGCTCCTCTACAAATCAATGTTGAGGGCAGTTTGGAGTTATGGCTGCCAATTGTGGGGTTGTGCAGCCAAGTCAAATCTCGACAAGATCGAAGTTATACAAATGAAAATTCTAAGAAACATAGTTACAGCGGGATGATATGAGAGAAACGCAGATATTCGCGCTGACCTCAACATTTACTCGGTAGAGGACTATATCACTAAGATGTACAACTCTTACGAAGCCCGACTTCATCGGCACCTAACCCAGAAGCACTTGCTGCATTAGGAGGTTAAAGCGTCGCAAAGCCCACGAGCTTGGAATTTAGGGGTTTACAAAATTTTTTCTTTTAAAGAAAATGTTCAGTAAAACGTGCCTCCCTGTTAGGGTGTCCCACTTTGAGGGTCACCTCCGAATTTTGATGATGGTACCCTCTAAATCGTTGACCCCACTTATAAAAATAAGATTGCACTAAAAAAAAAAATTCTAAGAAAATTTTGAAGGGTTGCGCACGGCCAAAAACCACCCCCCGGAATAGGGCAAAATGCAGAATTTTGCCCATTTTGACGATTTTTTTTAACAACATTGTAATTGAGCTAGAACTCTGAAAATTTCACGGTAAGAGCATATGATGAGGTACTTTAAAGAAAAATTTTTGTTCATGTCATTATGCGTTTTCATTTTTTGCTAAAAATCCTCAAAATCGGCTAAAAACGCGATGAATTTCAAGATTTCGTATTTTTGTCTTATGACGATTTTTTCAGCTGACAAAGTTAAATTAAACATGAAACGTACCATTAATTGCATCTTGATAGGTACTCACTTTGACCAAAATTCATACTTCACTTTATTAACCCCTCCCCCTCCCCCCTTATTTTTAACCGTAAATTCAGCGTTATTCAAGTCGCGATAGGTGCATGGGCTTTTTTTTTTTCCCATTAAAGATCACATTTGTATTCATATTCTTATGTTTTAAATGTCGACGCAATGTTTCATTAAAGTGGTACTTACTTATGAAAAATGGGAGAGCATGATGTGGAATTTTTTTTTAAAAATAAAAATAAATTGTATTTTTGAAAAAAAAATTAATTTTACTAAATTAAGTGGAAACGGAGCCAAGCGCCAAACAATTAGAAACAACATCATTCCTTTCTTCCAAAATACTGTAGCAGAAGCTCGGGAGGAAAAGAAAAAAACTGACTGAATATACTTCAGAAAAACGAGGTTGGTCTTCCAAAAAGTAGTGGCAAGGTGCCTAAACAGTAGAGGAAATGCATGATTTCTTTCTCTTTGAATACTTAACAACTGACGCCTCAGCGATAACAACAGGACAGTTCATCCCTCTGTTTTCGAAACTGCATGTGGCTATTTTTCGGCATCAATTTGATCCAACAGAAAGTGATTCGAAAGGCCTTCAAAAAGTTTGCTTATTCAATTTAAGATGTTTAATCATCATTGCTGGTACCTACAAATCTCAGCGTCCCATAATTGCCCTACAAGATGATTTGTAATTTACAAAAAAATTAAGTTACTTAGTATACTTCAGAACTACTACTACCTAGAATACTTCAGAAAAACGAGTTTAGTCTTCCAAAAATAACTGGCAAGGTTATAGTGCAAGGCAAAAGGTGGCAAAAAATAGTTGAGAAATGCATTATTCCTTTCTTTTTATGTACCTGATAATGTTAGGTGGAAGTTTCATCAAAGAAGATTCAATAACTATTCATGTGATGCAATTTCTTCATTATTTTGTTGTTATGAAATCAACCATATGATAGGATGAAAATATGTGTAATTCGGTGTCATTTTTCACTAGTTTATTGAGATAATTATCATTGCTCTATTTAGTTACGAAAGTTTTAACCATTTTTCTTTTCATGCTATTAGAAATGAATTAATCAAAAACAGATAGAGGCCCCAACCTGTCACTAAGATAACTGTAATGTCTTGAAAAAGTGGCCAATGTAGCCTCTGATACTCTCTTATCAACACTACTGTACGGAAGCAACTTTTTTGTAAATTACAAATCATCTTGTAGGGCAATTATTGGACGCTGAGATTTGTAGGTACCAGCAATGATTTAACATCTTAAATTGAATAGGCAAACTTTTTGAAGGCCTTTCGAATCACTTTCTGTTGGATCAAATTGATGCCGAAAAATAGCCACATGCAGTTTCGAAAACAGAGGGATGAACTGTCCTGTTGTTATCGCTGAGGCGTCAGTTGTTAAGTATTCAAAGAGAAAGAAATCATGCATTTCCTCTACTGTTTAGGCACCTTGCCACTACTTTTTGGAAGACCAACCTCGTTTTTCTGAAGTATATTCAGTCAGTTTTTTTCTTTTCCTCCCGAGCTTCTGCTACAGTATTTTGGAAGAAAGGAATGATGTTGTTTCTAATTGTTTGGCGCTTGGCTCCGTTTCCACTTAATTTAGTAAAATTAATTTTTTTTTCAAAAATACAATTTATTTTTATTTTTAAAAAAAAATTCCACATCATGCTCTCCCATTTTTCATAAGTAAGTACCACTTTAATGAAACATTGCGTCGACATTTAAAACGTAAGAATATGAATACAAATGTGATCTTTAATGGGAAAAAAAAAAAAGCCCATGCACCTATCGCGACTTGAATAACGCTGAATTTTTCGGTTAAAAATAAGGGGGGAGGGGGAGGAGTTAATAAAGTGAAGTATGAATTTTGGTCAAAGGGAGTACCTATCAAGATGCAATTAATGGTACGTTTCATGTTTAATTTAACTTTGTCAGCTGAAAAAATCGTCATAAGACAAAAATACGAAATCTTGAAATTCATCGCGTTTTTAGCCGATTTTGAGGATTTTTAGCAAAAAATGAAAACGCATGATGACATGAACAAAAATTTTTCTTTAAAGTACCTTATCATATGCTCTTATTGTGAAATTTTTAGAGTTCTAGCTCAATTACAATGTTGTTAAAAAAATCGTCAAAATGGGAAAAATTCTGCATTTTGCCCTATTCCGGGGGGTGGTTTTTGGCCGTGCGCAACCCTTCAAAATTTTCTTAGAATTTTTTTTTTAGTGCAATCTTATTTTTATAAGTGGGGTCAACGATTTAGAGGGTACCATCATCAAAATTTGGAGGTGACCCTCAAAGTGGGACACCCTACTCCCTGTGCTATTTGGACATAATCGGAGGTTCTTTGAACTTTGACCGGGTTCGGTTGTCCACAGTTATGGTTACAGTAAAAAGACATTTTTTATTTTAGTAATAATTATGTCTTTAATTTTTCTCCTCAATCTACAGAGGCAGTATTTTCTTTGTTACAAATTGTCAACCTAATTAAGTATTTTCTTATTGTTCAAACAAGCTTTTTAAAGACACTAGAGTGTCTAAAAGTGATCTTTGTACTTTAATTTGGTGCAAAATAAAGAAAAATAAAAAAAAAATCAAGAGGCGAGGTGCAAAGGAAAATTATAGCGACCGCCGCGCCGCGGGCCAGGGAACTAGTCGCGCTGAGGATGCCGGAGTTGCGAGCCGGCGAAACGCGTCCGCAATTTAACTAATTTTTACGTGCAAGTGAGTTTTTCAATTTTTATTTGGAGAATCATACCGAAGTTGCTAAGGCCACCGTTTACAGCCAATACCACATCAAGCAAGACATGACGAGCTTTGAGAATATTTGACACCTTTGAAGGGTGGCTCAACGAAGATGAGCTATGGTGAATCTCCAGACAAAGGTTTAGGCCCAATCGAAAGGTTTCAGTAAAGTTGTCCCACAAAATCTGATTTTTCAAAACCTTAAGCCTAGGGAAAAACATCCAGCTGAAATCAACCAAATCAGTCTAAGCCCTTTTGCTTGCGATGTCACTTTGTGATGTGTCTCCCCGATTCATGGTGTTTTCCACAGACCCATGATGGCTAATAGCAATGAAATGATAGTGGTTCTCAAAACTGCGCCTGCAGGCAGTTACTTTTGGTCACTGGGAATCAAGTTTGCAAAGAGAGATGTAAAAAAATCTAACATGGATCAACTAACCATCTCGTAAAGTGTTACATATCTTTCATAAGGATGATTGTAATTGATTTAAAGCATTTGTATTGGAACAAAAAATGTTAAAAGAGAAAACTAACGCTTAAAATCAGTTTGCGTCCCTCTCTCTAGGCAAGTGTGCTTGCTCGCAACTTACAAGGGGAGGTTACCGATTGTCCTCCTCAGATCAGATTCAAATTTGGCAGAGTGGAGAAATATAGGAACACCTTCTTTTTTTTTTTTTTTTCTTTTTCTGCGCCAATGCCCAGCTGTTTTTGAGTTATGAATTTTTGAAGTTGCCGCTTTTTCGTGTAAGCAACGCGCTCAAGTTGAGCCTACTGTGCACGCACCTTTTAATACGATCAACGTGCAAAATGTGAGCCGCTTGGCCTCGCAGCAGCGCACTTGCCTACAGTACCGGAGGTCCAGGGTTCGATCCTTGTCCTGGCGATCTTTTTTTACAATTGATTATTTTGTTTTTTTTACTGCTTCATCACAACAAATTGTAAGTCACCTTCTAAATATTATGATGCTAATTATTTTTTTAGGTATTTGTTTTAAATGATTGTTTGACAAAAAAGAAAAGAAATAATTAGCATCATAATTTTTACAAGGTGACTTACAATTTTTTGTGATGAAGCAATTGAAAAACAAAATAATCAATGGTACAAAGAGATCTCCAGGACAAGGATCGACCCCTGGACCTCCAGTACCATAGGCACGTACGCTGCCGCCAGGCCAACCAGCTCACATTTTCCGTGTGGCACTCGGATCCATTAAAAGGTGCGCGCACAATAGGCTCAACTTGAGCGCGTTGCTGACACAAAAAAATGGCAACTTCGAAAATTCATAACTCAAAATCGGCTGGGCATTGGCACAAAAAAAAACAAGCAGTAACTCCAGCGCACTGCCGCTGAAGAGCGACTCTGGGCCGCTCATATCCAAGACATATATAAACTACTAGCCGTGTTCAGCTCGCTGTGCGAGCTGTCACGCCTAGCCGGGGAGTGGCCCTGGACCCCCAGTTCCTCGCTTCGCGATGAACTTGCCACTTGTTTCGCGAGCCGCCCCTCATAGCTATTAACTTTTAAAAGAACGAATTTACTTTTTTTAACGAAGTATGGTGAATAGTGGCGAATGTGTTATCTTCGTCCTCATCCACAATTAGCAGACTTAGCATTTTAAGCCACGGCCGCCATCTTCGATATTGAGATTTTGAAAATCTGACCAAAAATTCGAGTTTGCTGTTGAAAAATACATCCGAATACCGAGTTTCACGAAAATCGATCGAACAGGAGCCGACTTAGCATTTTAGGCCACGGCCGCCATCTTGGATTTTGAAATTTAGAAAATCTGACCTAAAATTCGAGTTTCCCGTTGAAAAATATCTCCGGATTCCGAGTTTTACGAAAATCGAGTGAACAGGAGCCGACTTAGCATTTTAGGTCACGACCGCCATCTTTGATTTTGAAATTTTGAAAATCTGACCAAAAATTTGAGTTCCCTGTTGAAAAATGCTTCCGGATACCGAGTTTCATGAAAATCGAGTGAACAGGAGCCGACTTAGCATTTTAGGCATTAATACACAACAACGCCACTAGGGACGAATCCGTCCATGAAGTAGTAAGACTAGGAGGCTCCAAACACGGCATTCTTCCAAAAAAGCGCGAAAACTTGTCGTTTTGAAAATTCAGATTTTAAACGTTAAGTACATTTTTTTCAATACGAGATTAAAGCACAGACAAGTTTTGAATTATCGACAGTATCACCATGATTCCAAAAATACACTACACAACATATCATTCGCTCAGGAGAAAACAATGAATTAAAATAAAATCATGGCAAGGTCCACAGCCGAAAATGGCGACGATTCCCACGTACCAACGCGCGCTCTAACCAATGGTAGATGTACCATTGGTAACATCCACTGCAGAGACCGACCGGAATAGCAGCTCTAGGTGCTAGCATCAGAGCCGCTAAAAAAAAAAATAGGGGTCTTATAATTCCCTATTCTACCTTTCTGCGAAATTTGAACCCGATCTGAGGAGGACAATCGATAGCCTCCCCTTCTTAGAAAACCGCTCATAGAAGTGGTAAATTTGAAAGGCGCAATAAGTACTACTCAAATTAAGTAGTTAAGAAGGGATTTTAAAAATTTTTTATGTGTTTCGCCTGTATTTTGTGCAATTTTACCCACAAAAGGAGTACTCAGTAGGCTGTATCTTTTGTCAGCAACGAATCCTTTTCATGGTCCAAAAACCTCGTGTGGAAGATTGTTCATAGATTTTTTTAGGACACACCAAGGATGAGGTTAGGAAGATGCGAAATGATGTCTTAATTACAGAATGCAGGACCACAATTTTTACGATCACAAGAAAGTAGACTCCATCTTAAATAAGACGTGAATATTGTGTACAATTACATTATTTTAGTCCAAAACACATCCAAAATCTTAAAGTATGGCTAGAATAAACATGCTCACATCATCACAGGAACCTTAATACAAAGAATCGATTTTTTACGAAAATGGAGGTCTAATAACTTCAAGCAGCACTAAAAAGTTTCAAATTCCTAACACCTAAAATAAACGAGGAAAAAGCCTAGTAGGGGCGGTCTGGATCAAACTGAAAAGTCGTTGAATGATGGTCTAGGTGAATGAAAAAAAAAACTGGAGTACAGTCTTTCTGTTGCTATAATTTTTTTCTGAAGGATAAGGTGGACTTAATTGTATGATCAAGGTGATAAGGATATCATCCATCAGCTTTTTCAAAATAAATACTTGAACTTACTAGACTGATTATTATTCGGAAGTTGTGTGGTTGCAATTAAAGTTCCGAGAAGCTTCGCCACATTACACCGTACCTCATAACTGGAGCCGTCAAACGCCCGGAAACATAAACTCGTCAGATTTTCCAGCTCAACAGTGTACATGAATGGTGCATGCTTAAGCATTTCTAGTAAACACTTGAAAAAAAGAAGAAATTTTAACTGTAATCGTACCAAAATAAATATTCCTCAATTAATAAAGGTGTTCCAAACAGAAAAAGGAATTTTTTATGAATCGATTCTTTTGGCCAAAATATAGTTTTTTCATTCTACCACATTTTTCCTTTACGCCGTTATAGAAACATTGAAACCCTCCTAAGATAAATCAAATTTTTCAAACAGCTACACTAGTTATACATACCAATTTTAATGAGATTTGGTGAATTACCGTTGCCAAAATACATGGAAAACAATTAATTTCCCAGGAATTTGAGAGGATTGTAGACCCTGCAAAAAACACTTGGGGAAAAAATTTCATCAGAGAAAAAAATCTCCAGTTAAAATTAGGTGAAGTTCTAAGTCTAAAAGTATTTTGACCCATAGAGCACCCTCCTGTAGTTTGGTGTATTAACCTCAAATCATCCTGCATTACATGGTTAGGATAGGGCTTCGTCTTGTTTTGTCAAATTAACTTAGTTTCAATGCAGTTCAACACGGCTTTGTCTAAGACTGGCACAGAGCTTGAGAAAAATAAAGCGCTAATGTTACATATATGCAATTTCATCTCCATTGTTACATACCAATGATGTTCCCTCAGAATTTTAAACAGAGATAGGTATTACTGTTTTACCTTCAACCTCAGGTGCTATGAAATACATGCCTCTGAAATGTTGAGAGGAATGAGCATTTCTAGGGGGATAAAATTGATTGAGTAGCGGAAGCACAATTTTTTCATAGCCTAAAGACTTCATTGTGTCATAAAAAGTCAGCTTGTGTATTCCTGTGAATTATGAAGTAAAAGCTGATTAATGTAGCTTTCATACTGTTGTGACTGAAGTTGTTATTCGTACTAAACATAATCTAATACACCAAGATAATTGAAAAAGGTTCAGTATGACATTTACAAATGTTCGAGCTTGAAAAATCTGACTTGGCCATCAACTTTTGGACAATATTGAATTTGCTGAGCTTATAGAGGAGGGAAATGTTCATTTTCCATGAAAACGATTACAGATTGGTCATAACTTGCAAGCAGAAGGTTGCGAAGTTTACTTCCAATGTTACTGGGACCTCACAGCCTTGAGTTAGAGAGTAAAACGCAACTAAAAATTTTGGGAGGGTTTTTTTTCTACACAATATCGAAAAATCGCCGTGAAAATGCGAATTTTTCACCAAATGAGCTCAACAAGGTCTCATTAGAAAGCTGATGAATTAAGGTACAAGGTCTCATTAGAAAGCTGATGAATTAAGGTACAAGGTCCTGCAATCCATACCTCCATAGCTGTAATAGTTTGCTCAGAGCAGGCCCACTCTCAGTTTTTTTTGGGACAGCCTTAGTTCATGCGGAATTATTTATTTCCATCAGAATGTTGTCATACACATTTGTAAATGTCATAGTGAACCCTTTTCAATCATCTTGGTGTATTAGATTATGTTTAGTACGAATAACAACTTCAGTCACAACAGTATGAAAGCTACATTAATCAGCTTTTACTTCATAATTCACAGGAATACTTTTTTTTTATTAGGTTGACTTATGCAATAAGAGTATGAAAACTTTTGCGTTCATGACAAACCTTGGAAGCAGCACTACGCACTGCCATAACCCTATCTGCTAAACAGGAGCGGGCAGCCTTGAAGATTTCACGATGTACATTCGATATTGCATTGCCCATACCACAACAAACCTGCAAGAAACGGAAAATAAGTAGAGACATATTCTTTTCGGCAAAGCTATGATAAACTGAAAAGAAAACTTAATTTTTGTGGAATATGTATGATCTCATGAGAGTAAAATTGAAACTTTGAAGGCATTCTCGTGCTGATTGATTGCAAAAAGGATCTCAAAAAATGCCCCCCTTAAAATATTGGTGATATTCACACCATTGATAGAGGGCTACTCTAATAGGTTTTGAAGATAACCCTCACACAGTTCTCACCCACCCCTCACTCACTTGCAGCCAAAATAAGGCATTGGTTTCTACCATAGAGAATGCATTGCATTAAAACTTCTCACTGCCAATGCCCAGCAGGGTCTCAAAACTCATCTAAAGGAACAACTGACCTTTACAGGGTGTCTAGCAAATTTTTCTTTTCATTCTCCCTGACTTTCAAGATTTTCCCTGACCTATTGAATTTTCTTTCTCCCTGACTTTCCATGACCTTTTACCAAGATTTGCTTTCAGTCTGTACGATGTTTTACACTCTTCAAAGCAATGGATTACAATTCCAGAATAAAAACCTTTCTGCGGTTTTCGGGTGTCATCGGAGACTCTCGTAAAAAAGATTCTTTTCTTTCTTCCACTCTTACATCATAATTTGTACCTAATAGTAATGCTTTGGAAGATCTTTGCTTGTTACTTCAAAAAACCTTATAGAAATTTGCAAATTCGAGAATTAAATAAATAGAGGAAGAAATAGTACACTTCCAGAGGTGTCGCGGACGCTTTGGCGTCGTGGACGCTTCAAAAGGCGTTGCGGACACTTCCACAGGCGTCGCGGACACTAAAGGAGGCGTCGCGGACGCTAAAGGAGGCGTCGCAGACGCTAGTCCCTTTATACCCAGAGTTACGACAACTCACTTTTGGTTGGGTTGAAAGTGGCCTAAAAAAAATCCAATTCTGATTGGTTCTCGCTCATGGAGTCACAAACGAGTGCACCAAGATGGCGGTGCCTCGAATGTGAAAAAAAATAATGAAAATATTACCTAATTGTGGTTTATCAAGAGTAAATTGTTATTTCCATCGGTCCAAAATGAAAATAGATTAAGCAATTATTCACAAACCAATCTCATTTTCCTTTTAATTGATCAATTTTGTTGATGTTGTTGTTTTTGGATGACAGACATCGCAGGATTCCTTATCCTTACCCTCAATATCGTTCGTTTGTGTGCACTCATTTGTGCCTCAATGGCCAGCCAAGGCTGGCTGCCAGTCAGCTGACAATCGAGTTGTCTTAACTCTGGGTATAAAGGGACTCTAGAGGACGCAACAAAGCGATAGAGAGAGGGAGCACCACTAGTCAGCACCATAGAATAAAGAGACTACGCTACGTAGTCTCTTTATTCTATGTCAGCACTAACGGTTCAGATGGCACCTCAGACCAGGAGGGAGCGCTGCACGGCTAAACATCGAAACGCCGTAAAGTTATGCAAAAAATCGCGATCTTCGACGGGAGTTCGCTTCCCTCCCGGTTTTGCGTTTTTCTTCCCTGACTTTCCCGGTTTTCCCGGTCGCTAGACACCCTGCTTCATAAATTGGTCTTGGACATATTATAAAACATACCTTTTCCAGAGTCATCATGATTTCAACTCGCATTTGAGAGTCTGCACTCCGCAATGATTTAATGAGCATCTGAACTGTTTCTTCGTAGGATCTCCCCATCATCCGACCCAGCTTCTCGTACATGCTTCCCACACAGCTGATAGCAGCACTAAAACAAGTAAGAGTTAAAAATGAGACTGAATTTGTTACCGATTGAGTGTCACAGTCTACGTTCACCAAAAAAATGATGGAATAAGATCAAATATAAGGTGGCAATTGGTTATCCTTTCAAGAGTTTATTCTCTTTTTTGTTCTCCTTCATGGGTAGCTTCTTTTCATGACAATTATTTATCCTACCATAATTCACCAACTGAATGAGGATATACTATGCGTCCATTTGAAATAAAAAGATTGAGGGTTCAAGATTCCTACATACTGAATACGTGAGTACCAACTGGTGAGATTTAATGAAGTTGGAAATCAAGTAATTTCTTTCAAAAAGACTGCCTCTGCCATGTAACTCTGCTAAAATTGGGCGAGATTGTTAAAAATTACAAGGAATCAGATACTAGCATTAAAGATATTTATCGTACCTTCTCAAATTCCTTCAAATGATGATTATTCTCTCCAAAGATGTTGGCATAACCGTATACGTAGAGTATGTCAAAAGTACCAGGGCTGGTGTCATAACTTTAAAATAAGCGAAACAACCAAGCTGATTGTGGCTGCATCCGAAAGAACAATTCATTTTCTACCAATTGCATTGGGTTGAGCTTACATACTCAAAAATTTGCGAATTTTTGACTAACTAAAGCAGGAAGAAACGGGACCCCTGCCGTTTTTAACAATGATTTTTCTCACTGCGTTGGAAGAACTTACAGTTCATCTTCTCTGTCCTTGCATGTTTATGAAGCATTGTCGATTCTTATGCATTTTTTGTTTCCCTCATTTAATTCAAACACCATAATCTTGTATCATTATTTCAGGTTGAAAAGTTGCAAGAAACCAGGTTCATTATTTTGTATAGGGACTCACAGTGATCAACTTACAGTTTTGTGGTTGTAGAGCTAGAGGAGTCATCCTTGTTCTTCAAAATGTCGTTGCAGTGGTTGACAGTATCAAAGAGTAGAAATGTGTCCCCTACACTGAATAAGGTGGCCAAGCAGTGAGCGATCAGTTGTCTTGTTGGAGGTCCTGGGCACTGTTGAATAAGTTGCATTAACTGGTCTACTAATTTCTTCTGACACTCTTTGATATCAGACTGCGAAAAGAAAATACATTCTAAAAATGGATTGGTTGAAAAATAGCTCAGCAATTCAAAACAATATCTGCAGGGCCAGTTTTTTTTTTTTTTTTTTGCTGGGGGGGAGGGGCCATGGGCTGCGGCCCACAACAGTAATTATGGGGGGGGGGGGATTTTGCGTATTTTTTAAACATAGGTATCAAAAAAAAAATCGGACTCAGAAAAAAAAATTACAAACGAAAAAAGGCAGCAATATCTCTTATTTTCCAAGAGTATCAATATAATAATTTCTAAGTTTGGTCTTTTCGTGGTACAAGAGGGAGCTACTTTAACTTTTGCGCAAAGTTCCAAGAACTTATGCTGGAGTGAACAGGCCTTTCAAAAACAGTGCCCCTAACAGGGGTAAACAAATCTCATGCACCCTATCCCCCCCCCCCCCCCCCTACGGCTCAACCACTTGATGGTTCTTATTGATGTTTTAATACAGATGAGAAGGGGGCAGCAAAATACAGGTGGCCCATGGGCAGCAAATAGGTAAATCCGGTGCTGAATATCAGCCCAAAATTCTAGCATTTACAGATTGCTGAAAGGCACAAGATAAAAAAGACCTGTATAAAATCCCCCCGGTATAAAATCCGTCTCAAAGACGAGACACCTGTGAGCAGTTTGCCTTTTCGGCTTTGTCCAACTCGAGGCCTCGTCAATAAATTAATCGAAGACAACGTCGTAGAATTACCTACCTCTAGCTACGCTTCACCTGCCTTCCCTGTGCCTAAGGGTGCAAAGGAAGACAAAAAGTGGCGGTTAGTGGTCGACTGCAGACGTCTCAACAAGAAAATTTAATTCGAAAACATTCCTGTACACGATATGAAAACCGCTTTTTCTTTTTTTGGCAATGCCAAATACTTTTGTGTGATCGATCCAAACCAGACGTACCATCAAATCCCTCTGGATGAAAGATCCAAGGAAATTACCGCACTCATGGTCCTATGGAACATTTATCACTATAAAAGAGTCCCATTTGGGTTGAGTGTGGGTGGATGTGTTTTAACGCGAATGATCGATAGGATATTTTCTGATCTGAAATACAAGAGTTTGGTCAATTACTTGGATGACATTGTCCTATTCGCAGAAACCTTTGATGAATCGATGACCTTCCTAGATGATGTCTTGTCAAGGTTACAGAAAGCTGGATTAACTATTAATCCTGCCAAATTAAAACTTGCTGTTAAGCAGTTTGTTTTTCTAAGTCATTTGGTATCCTATCGATCAGTCCAAATAGACCCATCCCGCACTCAACCCATCCGAGATCATCTTCCTCTGACAACTGTTAAGGGCAAAGCCCGTTTCGTCGGGATGATAGGTTTCTTTTCAAAATGTTTACTAAATTTTGCAGATAAAGCGGCACCCTTGAATGCTTTGTGGCGAAAGAATGTTAAGTTTGTTTGGGGACCCGAACGATAACAAGCTTTCAAAGAGTTAAAGAATGCAATTATCAACCCCCCAATCCTTGCAGTACCTCGTTTCGATGTTCCGTTTATTTTGCAAACAGATGCAAGTGGGCGAGTTGTGAGTTGTGGGTGGTGCCCTATTACAGGATTGTGATGGCGTGAGAATGCCAATAGCTTACTTTTCAAAGCGCTTGACCAATGCCGAGGCCAAGTTTGGTACTTATGAGCAGGAATGTTTGGCTGCAATTCTCTCAATGGAACATTTTCGTCCCTATCTAGACCACCGAGAGTTTCTCTTAGAGACGGATAACCAGGCTTTGAGTTGGTTACTCGAACATCCGAGACAGCAGGGCCGTCTAGCGCGATGGGTTTCGCATATTTCTAGTTTTCAGTACCAAGCTGTCCATATTCGCGGTACCGAAAATGTAATTGCAGACGCTTTGTCTCGTATGTTTGATGACCAGCCCCAGGCAGGGTTAGAAATCGAACAAGAAGATGTCCCAGAGCCGAAAGTGAGCCCAAAATTGAATTGCATGTTATCCCCAGAATTAGCTGACTTTCCTCTCACATTCATTGACATTGCAGAACCCCAAAAGGGTGATCCTGAGCTTGGCCCCATCATCGACAAGCTGACAAAAAAGGAAGTAGTAAAAAATTATTCTCTCTCTAAAGGTGTTCTCTGTTTCACCCCACCACATTGCCGTAAATCCCGAATTGTAGTGCCAACTGTATTGAAACCAATGATCTTCAAATTTTATCATGAGTCAATGTTAGGTGGTCACTAAGGATGCAGAAAAACAATTGATAACATCCAACAGTTGTTTACTTTTGAAAATTTAGTTGCAGAAATGCGCGAATTAGTTAAAGCGTGCCACTTGTGTGCAGTTAGCAAACCAAACTTGAAGCAAAAAGTTGGTCATTTGTCTAGCGATGCTGCCTATTCTCCCATGGAGAAAGTCTACGTTGATTTTGTAGACCCACTCGTTCGTTCTACTCGTGGAAACTGTTTTGTAGTCGTAATGACTGATGCATTCACCAAATTTTCTTGGATATCTCCAACAAAATCATCTACTAGCATCAAGTAGCATCCCTACCAGGATCAAGTTTTCAAATATGCTAGTCTTCCCCGTTCTGTAGTGAGCAATAATGCCAAATGCTTTCGTTCTAATAAGGTAAAACGTTGGTTATTTAATCGTAGAATCCAAGCCATTTCAACATCACCTTATTAGCCTAAGCCAAATCTGGTGGAAAGAGTTAATCGAAATTTAAAGAGCGCATTAATCGCGTATCATTCTAATTCCCAAAATCGATAGGATGAGGGTTTGGACTGGTTAGTCCAAGCATTCAACTATTCTAGGCACGACGCACATCAATTCACGCCACACGATCTTGTGTTCACTTTTCAGCCAAATATGCCTTTAGCCCTTCAATGGCATATAACAGATCTTTTGCCTGAAAGTCCCAAAAACATCCAAGAGAATTGGGATAAAGCAAAGAAAAATTTGCAAGCGGCCTATAACCGCAGGAAAAAGCAATTTGATTGCGGTCGGGCGGACCATAACTTCAGAACTGGAGATCTGGTATATTGGAAAACTCATCATTTGAGTAGTACAATTAATAAGAAAATGGCCAAATTATCACCTCGCTTTGAAGGCCCATACCAAATAATGAGATTTACCTCTCCTGTCTCCATTCTGTTGTCTGATCTATCCGACAGCAAAATTGTTGTAAAGCGTGCTCATGTCACGCAGCTCAAGAAGTTTCTCCCCAAAACTTCTGAACCTAAAAGCTGAGACTGATACCAAGATAAACAAGTAATTTTAAAGTAATGAGTGATTTTAAAGATGAGTGTCTTTACCGAAATTTCCTCGATTGTACCGTTTTTTCATTGTACTAATGGAAAGTAAATTCAAATAAGCTTTTGTATTGTATACTTTGTATCCTAAACTTTGAACTTTTCATCCTCTTTACAAACGTTATGTAATAGCACAGCAGCGTCCGTCGTAGAATAGAGTCAGTGAATGAAAGAATGTTTAAAATTGTAGACTCAAATCATGTAATTTTCCTTGCTTTGTATGTGTGAGTTGCAATTATAAACAAAGCAAACAGTAGACTGAAATTCTTTTAAGAATTTTAATTTTGTTACTTATGACTATGGGTGTGGATTGGTCGTAACACGAGCAAGTAATAATCCAATGTAAATTTACTTTTCTCTGAGAATTTTCCATGCGAGAATGTTATGTAGAATCCTTTGATTAACGCCTCCTGTCATTTGATTTCGTGTCTCTTTTGTTTCATTATTATCTCGAATGAATGGGATGTTGTATGCCCCACCAAAATTTTTTTCTTCCTATACATTTGGCTTAACACGTTTAAGCAAACTTATTTTTTTGAGTTTCTACCAGTTTATTTTGTGAACCAACTTACTTGTGCCAATTTATTTCTGATCAGTTGGGCCTCCGTTTGGTTTCCCGAAAGGCCATCTGATTACGAATATAATTTTTTTTTTTTGCAGCAGATAAACAGAGAAATTTGCCATTCTTTGGCCAGATATGGCAGTTTCATTTCTTGTTATAACGTTGTGTGAAACACCATTCTGCATTTTTCTCTGAACGGACCCCCCCTCCCCCTCTCTGTGATATTAAATTTAAGTGTCCCCTCCGCTTTAGTTAGTAAGTTAAAACCTTCCTAACTGTGACCTGTTAAAAGAAATTCCTACCCTATCGAGTATGGGCGGATAGCGAGTATCAACCAAACACTGACTTTGACTTTTCCAGAGTATCTAGTTTCTAGGCCTGAACAGGTATTCTGCGCCTTTTCCTCTTTAAATTTCATCCTTTTGTATGATTTTTTTATAATTTGTCTTAAAATTTCATTTTCCTACAACTGACAGGCGGAGAACTAAAATGTTGTAGTTATGTGGTTATTGTATACTGAGTTAGACTTAACCTTCCTCTTTCTTGAAATAAACAATGGCCAAAAATGAAATTGTAAAACATTGTACTGACCTTTCATACATGTAAAATAGTAATGAAAATAGTAATGTGTTTCCTCTCTCCAACTTGCAAATTACCAGTCTTTTTGTTGGTCACCAAAAAGGACACTCTGAGTAAAGACTGTAGGAGTGGTACCGTAAGGTCCGAAGTTTTTGTTTTGAATTTTTAATGCAAGTTTAGTTGTTCAATAATATACTTGCTTCTGTCTGTAAATATCTTCCTTTTTGCCTTTTTGGAGAGAGATTATTCCCGATTGCCCTTTGAATACACATTGCTCATAAATTGTAAATTTGATAAATAGTTCAGGAGAAATAACTGTAGTTGTTAAATTGTAATTGTAATTGCTTAATTTTTTCAAAGGACCCCGCACACCTCTTATGGGAAGCTGCACCATGAAGAATTGCCTTCTGACTTATGTCATTCGATTCTCCTCAAGATGCTGATCAAAAGTTATAATTGCGCCAACTTTCTACGATACACCGTTTTCGCAAATACCTATGAGAAGATTCAATTATTCGGTGATAAAAAGCCAGAAAGAATCCTCATTTCAGTACTCAATTGACAAGCGGCTGTGTGTCAACAAGGAAATCATGGGGATTCCCGCACCGAGCGGCAGTCTTATCTCGGATTCCGCACGCCGTTTTGCTCGACCACCATCCAAATCAGATTCTTGAGGAGCATAAGAACAGGAAAGTCTGAACATCTACCGGGCGAGTGCGGGAGGGAGATAGCCCCTGAGTCGGCAGGTACAGATAAGAAGACGGACACGCGCTACGGTTTTTCCTCATTCACATCGGGCCTGTTCTCAAATGCTTTGTTCTTTTTTATTCATAGTCGCCGAATAATTGAATCTTCTCATAGGTTTTTTGCGAAAACTGTGCATTGTAGAAAGTTGGCGCAATTATAACTTTTGATCAGCATCTTGAGGAGAATCAAAATGCATAAGTCAAAAGTCAATTCTTCATGGTGCAGCTTCCCATAAGAGGTGTGCGGGGTCCTTTTTCCAAAATTTTACAATTTTTCCAATTTTCCACAATTTTTCAATTTTTCCAATTTTCCACGATTTTTCCAATTTTCCACAATTTTTCTATTCTTCTAAATTTTTTTTTTTTTATTGCAAACAAATTTTCTATCCTCTGCTTAATTGAAAAACTTTCTGTTGGTCACCAAAAAGGACACTCAGGGTAAAGATTGTACGAGTGGTACCTTAAGGTCCGAAATTGTTTGTTTCCCTATTATATGCAAGTTTAGTAGTTCAATGATGGATTTGCATCTGTATGTAATTTTGTATTAAGTCAGAGCTAGGAGAAAACTTTAAAAAATAAAACCGTAATTTACTGATAAGTGTCTCTATTTGGAATTGAGAATTTAAAATGATTAGTAAACAATTTCTATGTTAAAAATTATCAAAAATGCCCTTTCAGTTCTTTTTCTATGAATTTTCTTGTCTGCACTCAGTTTTCTGAATAGAATTTACTTATTCTTACTGGCCTTTTATTGTGTTGATATACAGTTGCCTTGATCTTCTCTTAACATGTAGCCTCTCCCCTCGAAGTTATCTTGCGCATGCTACCTCTGTTAATTTGCACACTCAGTTTCTTTTTTTAAAATGCACTTGCGCACTCGCGCTTTCGCGATGTCGCCTTGTGCTGGTCAGCATCTGCTCTGGTGTCATGTCAAGTTCCACTTAACATGTAGCCTCTCCCCTCGAGCTTATCTTGGGTATGCTACCTCTGTTAACATAGTGAACTGCATCTTTTTGTTCTTACAGACTCTCACTAGTCCTCCGGCCTAGTGCCGCCGGTGTTGACACCTACTTTGTCTTTCTGTAAAAGAAAAAAGCCTCTCTCCAACGCTTTGGCTCGGGCAAGCTTTAAACACCACATTGTGAGACTTGATCCAATTGATCGATTAATTGATTTTCTTTTCTCAGTGCTGAACCTTTCATTACACACATTCTAATATTCCAACTGGATAACTTAGTGCATTCAAGGCCTTTCAGTTTCTAAACCTGAAATGTTTGTAAAAAATTTTCTATGGTCTCGAAAATTCTTTAATTTTTGTAAAAATTTGTGCTTCACCTTTGTAAATTTCGACTTGATCGTATTTTAATTTTCGTCAAATTCGCATTGACTTGAATGTCCTGATTAGTACTGAGAGTTTCAAACTCTGAATTTTTCCATTGTCTTGAAAAGACTTTAATTTCTTTTATTATTGTGAAAACTTGTATTTGTAATTTGAAAACATGGTTTTGATAATACTATTTTTTTCATAAGAATTTGTAGTTGTACTTCGTAAATTTGGTCTTGATTGTCCTATTTAGTACTGACAGTACGGACGTAATGCTTAAATCTTTGGTGAAAATTTGATAGAACTTTAATTTCTTATAACTGATAGTGATTTCACTGATAATGATTCAATGTTTTGGTGAAAAATTTGATAGAACTATAATTTCTCGTAAATATTTATAACGACTTGATTTCAGTTATGAATTTCTTTAAAAAATTTAAAATTGTCAAATATCAGGTTTTTAAAACAGATTTGTACATTTGATAAATTCAGAATTGTCAGTAAATAATAACTATTGTAGTGATTGTCAGTAAAGAAAATCCATGTACCTAATTTTTTTTTTTTTTTCTTACTGATTCTAATGCTGTAATTTACTGAGCCCTCCTGAGAAACTTTTTTTTGGACCCCTGGTCCCTATTAGGAGGGGGAGGATTGTGACGGTCTGCAGCAGTCATTCATATTCTCGCGGGGATATGTTTGGCCGTTGCATAGCACTCTCCTTCCCCGGATCTTGGTTCTCCAGCAGTGACCGCGGCTGTCCGCCATCTTGAGCTTCAGTCTTCGCTTGTCTCTCCGCATAACTGGCCGTCGATCAAGGTTCCTCCCTTCCTCATTAGCTTCTTCACCTCATGTTGAGTCTTCTTTATATGTATTTCGCGACCTTTGTAGATTTGTGCCTTTTCACTGTATTTTTCGTTGCTCAATAAACTGTTGTTTCCTTTCGTTACTCGCTTGTCTAGTCTCTTTTTGTTACGTCTCCTCACCGACCGACCCTCTATAGGTGAGGCCTACCTCGCAGTACCTCATATTGGCCTAGTCAGCCGTCTTCCCGTTTCAAATCAATAAAATAAAGACATAGACAAATTGAGTACTAATGGGAGGGTAAGAATGAAATTCAAAAACAAATATTTGCACCGAAATTTGAAAGGTGGAACTTCTTCGTTGTGAGGCAATCAACAGTGCCATAAAATTCAAGAGCGGTCAGTTCAAATCTAGCTTGAGTTAGGTTCAATATAAGTTTATAACGGTCAAACTTAAGATGTAATTTCATCTTCTTAGAGAATCTTTCACTACCCATCACATGTTTCTTTACTTACCTTTTGAGCTGCTATGAGGAGTTTATCCAGATACCGCAGCCATTCGAAGATAAAAATAGGCCTCTTGTTCTCAGGCAGTTGATTTAGAGCTGCTTCATTCAAAATTAGACTGTGACTTAATTCCATTTTTATCTTCTCCTGAAAAGAGAAAATATTATTTTAATAACTTATTTTGACTGAGGTTATTGTATTTTAGTTTCATTGATTTTCATGTAGGAATGCAAGGGCTAAGTACTTAGTGCCCTTAACAAAAAAATACCTAAAACATGTTTTTAAAAAGACAAAAATGAAAATTAGTATACTTGGGAAAGGTTTGGTTGCAAAAAGCTACAAAAATAATATAATTTTGATTGCTGACTTCACCGAAAGACCGGATGAAAAAATGAAAAGGGGAATAATGACATTTAGAGGGAATAATAAGAGTAGAAAGTGCCGCAGCAATCTTGCAGACTTGCTTCGACTCAGAATGTGAAGAGGGAAGACGAAAGAGTTGCCTTAATATTGTGAAAATATACATATAAATACCATGGGAGAGATCCTATCTAGGACTTCTCATTTTCACCTAGCACAAAGTAAGCTGGCGACTATCATATGATGGGAAACGTGAAAAGTTACCAGTAGGGCTGCAAATCCAGCAGGATTCTGGAACCGGTTGTGAAGGTTGGAAAATTTTGCTTCTGATTTTCTCAACATCAGGGTTCTGGTTGTTCTGGTAAGAGTTCCAGACCCAACTTTATTTCTGTTCCGAGGAATGTTTTTGTAAAGCCAAGAAGTTTCACCAATTAGGTAGGTGCGTAAAAGGGGAAATTTTCAAAAAATCTGAAATATTTAATGAGTTTAAGGTTGCATTTACATTTATATCAATCTCCATTTCGTTAAAAATATATGAAAATCCTGTCTTCTTTTCCAGCTCATTTAGCATTTCTTCCTACTCGCGTGATTTCGTTCATGCGTCTTTCATTTAAGCAAACAAATTCCGCATGCATGCCCTGGAAATAATGCTTCAAACAGTGAAAAATATGGGGTGATTTTATTTCTTAAAAGAGCCTACGTTGTGCATTTGAAGCCGATTTGGAACCCAATCCTCCACCCAGTAACTATAGTTCCCGCACCTGTTCTATTGAAGCCATGCCATGATTCAAGTTCTGGATTTCTGCTTCCAATGGACCACTAAACAAGGTACGAATTTCAGCATTCTGATACATGTCTCTTAACCAAAATTTCACGTAAAACTTGATGCGCACATCAAAAATTACCGAAATCAACTCCTTACAAAGATATATATTGATTCCTGATGAGTGAATTCAAACCACTCGCTCATTAAAACACAATGCTTTACAAGAATCACATCGCACACTAAACATTATCATGAGAGTCTCTGCGATATAAAAATCTGGCAACCTCAGTCTTGACGCTTTGGCTCAGCTATAGTAAATTGCTAATAGTTTGAACAACACATAGTGAGAAATGAACATTGCTCGATTGAGAAGCTTGCTGAAACCATTGTAGTGCGAGATTTGACTCACGTACAGCTTTGAGTTTCTTGTGAGCGGGCAGTTCAAATTCCTCGTAACCGATGTGAAATAAAAACGTTAATATCTTCCTTAGGAGTTGGTTTCAGTAATTTTTGTTACGCAAATCGTTTTTTACATGAAATTTTGGTTAAGAAACTTGTATCAGATTGCTTAAAATCGTACCTTCTCTAGTGGTCCATTCCACTTAAACACACCATGTTCTGATTCTATTTGTACCCTTGCATTAGGTTTTGGGATCAAAATAATTTCTCTGCCTCCCAAATGCCCCTAAAGCTACTAGGAACAAAATTACTTTTAAGTAAGGCGACTTTCTCTTTTAAAAATTTTTCTGAGCAGGCTCCCTTTTAGAGTTAAGGAAATTTTTCTGAATGTCCCATGGAGCTTGTGCAGTCCTTAAAACCCCCTTTGTTGGGGTGATCGTCTGTGCGAGCCAGGTTTCCCTGCATGGGATGCTCTTCGGTGGCCCCCTCTCAAAAAAGTTCATGGTTCCGTCCATGATCATGGGTCACCAATTTTGACCGTAGAGTAGGGGAGAGCCGGGCAAAGTGGAACACTTTTTTTCAACGCGCAACAGAAAATTTATTTATTTTAACTACCTAAAACATTATGTTTACTTATAATTGAAGTTTCATCGCTTTTTTATCAAAAGAAGGTGAGAGAAGCCGAAAAAGTTTTCAAAAAGCGCCAAGAAAATTAGATACAAAAGAAGAGGCAAAATTCCACTTTGCCCGACTTGAGTCGGGCAAAGTGGAATTCGAGACACCGCTCCTTGAAATTATATTAATAATTAAAAGGAGAAACCGATTCAGTTAAATTTTGTTTTTGAAATCGAAACTAGAGCAATTACTGATTAAGTAGGATTCATGGATTTATTAATTTGACACTTCTAAAAACGAACAAGCTCTCACGAGCGTGAAACAAATCTGGCAAGGGTCGGCTAGTTACTTCCGTGATTTATTATTGCTTACGTTGTTCTTTTGGGATAAAAACAGTTTCTAGGGGATAAGTACCCTCTCTAGTTTCGATTTCAAGCACCAAAGGATGAATAAAATTTTTAAAATGAACGAATTCCACTTTACCCGCCCATTCCACTTTGCCCGTGGCCCCATAAGTTTTCACGGGCGCGAAACAAATTTGCGAAGGGCCGGTTTTCTGTTGAAGTCATTTTTTATTGGTTATGTTATTATTTTTTGCATAGAAACAGTTTCTAATGGACTGATACCCTCTCTAGTTTTAATTTTAACCACCAGGGTCGCCATAGGACGGACAGATTTTTTTAAAAGGCCAAATTCCACTTTGCCCGCCCGTTCCACGATGCCCGCCTCTCCCCTAAACAGTCATAATGTAAACAGTAGAGCTGACACCATGTTCTAGTCGACGAGTTCCAAGCCCAGTGTGCGCCAAGCTTTGGTCACTTCCTCAATACATTTTCCATCCAAGATGGCAACGTAGAACACATAGTAATTCCTATTCTTTTCGTTTACATCTGATGGCCAGGTCCCTATGTATCACAGAGATAAAAAAAGAGGTGTTTGCATCTTGAGGATTGTGTACCCTGTGACATAGGTCGGTACAGCCTGGTCAGCAAAATCCGGAATTCAAAGTATGAAAAGCAGACCATCAAGTCCGATTTTTTTGCTCAAATCAACTCATGATATAATTTCAAACACGATATGTAGAATGAATTTATTTCATAAACTACACCATTTCCAAGAAAATCGATGATAAAAGTCACCGTACCGAACTTCATCATCAAAAAAATTCCAAGATGCCCGAATTGCAAACACCTCCTTTTTTCTCTTTATGCCTATGTATTGAAAACAATCGATTATGCAACGAAAAAGTGACCCAGCGTTACGCAGGAGTCTCAGAATTTGAGACCTGGAAAATGCTTAAAATGGCACCAGCTCTCCCATTTACATTACGACACTAGGTACTCTATGATTTAGACAAGAAACTATCCTAACACAGTTGGAAATGACTATAATTTTGCTGGGCACCTCCTGAATAAGTACCTGATAAAATGACGATTCTATTGTGCTCAAGCACTTCACAAAATCAGTGTGCACCGATCAGATCCCTCCATTGGCAATATTTGACAGATTCAGGCGATTGTTTTTCAACTTGAAAGACCTTAAAATAAAACTGAGATGTCTGCCTAACTTTTCAAGAATGTAATGTGATGGATCTTTAAATAAATACTATGCTAAAATCTGGCATGTTAAGAGGTAGTTGAAGAAAAACTGCATCGGAAAAAAGTAAGTCTGCAGTCCGGTCGTTTAATGTGATAATAGCACGGAGAAGGACATTACCTGGAAAACAGTTGAGATGATCAGTGGAAGACTAGTTTCAGGCAGGTAAGATTAAGAAAGTCCGGCAAAAAATCATATCGTGCGCCAGGAGCCGGATTTGAAATTTAAATAGAGGATGGGATCATATACCTAATATTATTGTAAATTTATGTTGTTTAACCTTTAACATCATCGTGATACTAGAGTCGTATTTTGTTCGTCGCAACAATTGTTTCCTGTTACCGATTTTGTGTTATTTGCGTCACTTTTTCACAACCAATGAGAGCAAAGCAGCTAGAAGTGAGGTTAGTAGAGAGTTAGTACAGGGACCAGTTCTATAGGACCCTGGACTCCCGTAAGAGTCAATGTAAAAATTCGTGAGCAGGTACTAGTGCTGCTATCGCGCGTAGGATCCTCGCAACTCACTGCTGTTATCAGTTGATGGACTTCTTTAAAATCCGTAGGATCGCGTATAACTGCGAAAAATCGAATTTTTCATCGAGCCAATGCGTGCGGCACAACCTTTCAGGTCGAAAGGGGTCGAAAAACGCCAAAAATATACTTATTTTTCAAGAATTCAGCCGCCTTATGTGTTATTTTTCAATCTCCGGCTTAACCTCACTTTTGGAGCGGGCGATGGATGAGTCGAGGTTCGGGGGAAGAATCCTCTGAGTTGACTGGGATCCTACGCGAGAATGCGCTACAATCACCCGCTCACAACAGAACGGCGTCCTATAGTATGGAACGCCGTTAGTGTCAAAACCCTTTTCTTGCGCGCGCGGAATTTTTTCTGGCGCGCGGAATTTTTTTTCGGCGCGCGGAAAGAAAAAACCCGTTTTCGATGAAAATCTCTGAATTTCCGGATTCCGCGCCGGTATTCGATATATTTGCGCCGTTTGTGTCAAAACTATTTTTTCCGGCGCGGCGCTCCAAATCTGTTCCGCGCGCGGACTTTTCGATATATCGATTCCTGCTCGCCGCCGGCGCGGCGCTCCGAAATCTGTTCCGCGCGCAGAATTTTCGATATATCGATTCCTGCTCGCCGACTGTTTTTTCCGGCGCTGCACCAGAAAATAATTCCGCGCGCCACTTTTTCGATATATCGATTTTTCTGCGCGCGGAGAATATTATCTCTCTTTTGAACGATTTCCATTATCGATCCTCTGCGTGCCCCTGCCGTATGTGGGTCGTGTAAACAAACGCAGATTGATAACACAAATGATCCAAACAACTCGAAATCTCTTAATTTTAATTAATTTAAATCCATTTTCGACTTCAACTATGAAGGGCCGTTTGTAACTAAAGATAAAAATGTTTGCAATATATAAGAAATGATGCAATATATGAAATATTCAAGATATATAGGAAATTTTGAAATATATATACGGAACTGTCGTAATATATTAAAAAACTCTAATTATATAAGAATTAATGTGTGGATAAATATGAAAACCATGTCAAAATATACAGTGAAAATCGTGCAATATATAGGAAATTTCTCCTCTTTTGTCCAAGTGAGGTTAGCGCTCATCGGTGATTCGGCGGTGTTGCATGATTGATTT